>NW_021143952.1:0-65202 GCF_004193775.1 Glycine soja
TTTAACTCGGATGTCCGATTCAAGCACATCACATATGGAGACGCCCGAAATTGAACCACGAAAGATCTCAAGAAATTCAAATGGTCATAACTTTTCACACGGAGGTCCGATTCAGGCGCATCATATATCGAGACACTCGAAATTGAACAACGGAAGCTCCCAAGAAATTAAAATTGTCATAATTTTTCACATGGAAATCCGATTCAAGCACATCACATATGGAGACGCCCGAAATTCAATCACGGAAGATCTCGAGAAATTCAAATGGTCATAACTTTCACTCGGATGTCCGATTCAGGCGCATCATCTATCGAGACGCTCGAAATTGAACAACGAAATCTCTCGAGAAATCCAAATATTCAAAACTTTTCACATGAAGGTCCGATTCAGGCACATCACATATGGAGACACTCAAAATTGAACAACGGAGGATCTCGAGAAATTCAAATGGTCATAACTTTTCACATGGAGGTCCGATTCAGGCGCATCATATATCGAGACGCTCAAAATTGAACAACGGAAGCTCCCAAGAAATTAAAATTGTCATAACTTTTAACTCGGATGTCCGATTCAAGCACATCACATATGGAGACGCCCGAAATTGAACCACGAAAGATCTCAAGAAATTCAAATGGTCATAACTTTTCACACGGAGGTCCGATTCAGGCGCATCATATATCGAGACGCTCGAAATTGAACAACGGAAGCTCTCGAGAAATTTAAATGATTATAAATTTTCACTCGGATATCCAACAGAATCTCTCAACAGATTCAAATGGTCATAACTTTTCACATGGAAATCCGATTCAACCACATCACATATGGAAACGCCCGAAATTCAATCACGGAAGATCTCGAGAAATTGAAATGGTCATAACTTTCACTCGGATGTCCGATTCAGGCGCATCATCTATCGAGACGCTCGAAATTGAACAACGAAATCTCTCGAGAAATCCAAATATTCAAAACTTTTCACACGAAGGTCTGATTCAGGCACATCACATATGGAGACACTCAAAATTGAAGAACGGAGGATCTCGAGAAATTCAAATGGTTATAACTTTTCACACGGAGGTCCGATTCAGGCGCATCATATATCGAGACGCTCAAAATTGAACAACGGAAGCTCCCAAGAAATTAAAATTGTCATAATTTTTCACATGGAAATCCGATTCAAGCACATCACATATGGAGACGCCCGAAATTCAATCACGGAATATCTCGAGAAATTCAAATGGTCATAACTTTCACTCGGATGTCCGATTCAGGCGCATCATCTATCGAGACGCTCGAAATTGAACAACGAAATCTCTCGAGAAATCCAAATATTCAAAACTTTTCACACGAAGGTCCGATTCAGGCACATCACATATGGAGACACTCAAAATTGAACAACGGAGGATCTCGAGAAATTCAAATGGTCATAACTTTTCACACGGAGGTCCGATTCAGGCGGATCATATATTGAGACGCTCAAAACTGAACAACGGAAGCTCCCAAGAAATTAAAATTGTCATAACTTTTAACTCGGATGTCCGATTCAAGCACATCACATATGGAGACGCCCGAAATTGAACCACGAAAGATCTCAAGAAATTCAAATGGTCATAACTTTTCACACGGAGGTCCGATTCAGGCGCATCATATATCAAGACGCTCGAAATTGAACACCGGAAGCTCTCGAGAAATTTAAATGATTATAAATTTTCACTCGGATGTCAAATTAGGCAAATCAGATATCGAGACGCTCGAAATTAAACAACAGAATCTCTCAAGAGATTCAAATGGTCATAACTTTTCACATGGAAATCCGATTCAAGCACATCACATATGGAGACGCCCGAAATTCAATCACGGAAGATCTCGAGAAATTCAAATGGTCATAACTTTTCACTCGGATGTCCGATTCAGGCGCATCATCTATCGAGATGCTCGAAATTGAACAACGAAATCTCTCGAGAAATCCAAATATTCAAAACTTTTCACACGAAGGTCCGATTCAGGCACATCACATATGGAGACACTCAAAATTGAACAACGGAGGATCTCGAGAAATTCAAATGGTCATAACTTTTCACATGGAGGTCCGATTCAGGCGCATCATATATCGAGACGCTCAAAATTGAACAACGGAAGCTCCCAAGAAATTAAAATTGTCATAACTTTTAACTCGGATGTCCGATTCAAGCACATCACATATGGAGACGCCCGAAATTGAACCACGAAAGATCTCAAGAAATTCAAATGGTCATAACTTTTCACACGGAGGTCCGATTCAGGCGCATCATATATCGAGACGCTCGAAATTGAACAACGGAAGCTCCCAAGAAATTAAAATTGTCATAATTTTTCACATGGAAATCCGATTCAAGCACATCACATATGGAGACGCCCGAAATTCAATCACGGAAGATCTCGAGAAATTCAAATGGTCATAACTTTCACTCGGATGTCCGATTCAGGCGCATCATCTATCGAGACGCTCGAAATTGAACAACGAAATCTCTCGAGAAATCCAAATATTCAAAACTTTTCACACGAAGGTCCGATTCAGGCACATCACATATGGAGACACTCAAAATTGAACAACGGAGGATCTCGAGAAATTCAAATGGTCATAACTTTTCACATGGAGGTCCGATTCAGGCGCATCATATATCGAGACGCTCAAAATTGAACAACGGAAGCTCCCAAGAAATTAAAATTGTCATAACTTTTAACTCGGATGTCCGATTCAAGCACATCACATATGGAGACGCCCGAAATTGAACCACGAAAGATCTCAAGAAATTCAAATGGTCATAACTTTTCACACGGAGGTCCGATTCAGGCGCATCATATATCGAGACGCTCGAAATTGAACAACGGAAGCTCTCGAGAAATTTAAATGATTATAAATTTTCACTCGGATGTCCAATTTAGGCAAATCAGATATCGAGACGCTCGAAATTAAACAACAGAATCTCTCAACAGATTCAAATGGTCATAACTTTTCACATGGAAATCCGATTCAAGCACATCACATATGGAAACGCCCGAAATTCAATCACGGAAGATCTCGAGAAATTCAAATGGTCATAACTTTTCACTCGGATGTCCGATTCAGGCGCATCATCTATCGAGACGCTCGAAATTGAACAACGAAATCTCTGGAGAAATCCAAATATTCAAAACTTTTCACACGAAGGTCTGATTCAGGCACATCACATATGGAGACACTCAAAATTGAACAACGGAGGATCTCGAGAAATTCAAATGGTCATAACTTTTCACACGGAGGTCCGATTCAGGCGCATCATATATCGACACGCTCAAAATTGAACAACGGAAGCTCCCAAGAAATTAAAATTGTCATAATTTTTCACATGGAAATCCGATTCAAGCACATCACATATGGAGACGCCCGAAATTCAATCACGGAAGATCTCGAGAAATTCAAATGGTCATAACTTTCACTCGGAGGTCCGATTCAGGCGCATCATCTATCGAGACGCTCGAAATTGAACAACGAAATCTCTGGAGAAATCCAAATATTCAAAACTTTTCACACGAAGGTCTGATTCAGGCACATCACATATGGAGACACTCAAAATTGAACAACGGAGGATCTCGAGAAATTCAAATGGTCATAACTTTTCACACGGAGGTCCGATTCAGGCGCATCATATATCGACACGCTCAAAATTGAACAACGGAAGCTCCCAAGAAATTAAAATTGTCATAATTTTTCACATGGAAATCCGATTCAAGCACATCACATATGGAGACGCCCGAAATTCAATCACGGAAGATCTCGTGAAATTCAAATGGTCATGACTTTTCACACGGAGGTCCGATTGAGGCACATCACATATGGAGACGCCCGAAATTGAACCACGGAAGATCTCGAGAAATTGAAATGGTCATAACTTTTCACTCAGATGTCCGATTCAGGCACATCAGATATCGAGACGCTAGAAATTAAACAACGGAAGCTCTCGAAAAATTCTAATGGTCATAACTTTTCACACGGAGGTCCGATTGAGGCACATCACATATGGAGACGCCCGAAATTGAACCTCGGAAGATCTCGAGAAATTCAAATGGTCATAACTTTTCACTCGGATGTTTGATTCAGGCGCATAATATATCGAGACGCTCGAAATTGAACAACGGAATCTCTCGAGAAATGTAAATGATCATAAATTTTCACTCGGATGTCCGATTCAGGCGCATCATATATTGAGACGCTCGAAATTGAACAACGAAATCTCTCGAGAAATCCAAATGGTCATAACTTTTCACACGAATGTCCGATTCAGGCACATCACATATGGAGACACTCAAAATTGAACAACGGAGGATCTCGAGAAATTCAAATGGTCATAATTTTTCACAAGGAGGTCCGATTCAGGCGCATCATATATCGAGACGCTCAAAATTGAACAACGGAAGCTCCCGAGAAATTAAAATTGTCATAACTTTTAACTCGGATGTCCGATTCAAGCACATCACATGTGGAGACGCCCGAAATTGAACCACGAAAGATCTCAAGAAATTCAAATGGTCATAACTTTTCACACGGAGGTCCGATTCAAGCGCATCATATATCGAGACGCTCGAAATTGAACAACGGAAGCTCTCGAAAAATTTAAATGATTATAAATTTTCACTCGGATGTCCAATTTAGGCACATCAAATATCGAGACGCTCGAAATTAAACAACAGAATCTCTCAAGAAATTCAAATGGTCATAACTTTTCACACGGAAATCCGATTCAAGCACATCACATATGGAGACGGCCGAAATTCAATCACGGAAGATCTCGAAAAATTCAAATGGTCATAACTTTTTACTCGGATGTCCGATTCAGGCGCATAATATATCGAGACGCTCGAAATTGAAGCACGGAAGATCTCGAGAAATTGAAATGGTCATAATTTTTCACATGGAGGTCTGATAGAAGTACGTCATATATAGAGACGCTCGAAATTGAACAACGAAATCTTTTGAGAAATTCAAATGGTCATAAGTTATCACACGGAGGTCCGATTCAGGAACATTACATATCGAGACGCTCGGAATTGAACAACGGAAGCTCTTGAGAAATTGAAATTGCACAACTTTTCACTCGGATGTCATATTCAGGAACATCATATATCGAGACGCTCAAAATTAAACAACGGAAGCTCTCGAGAAATTTAAATGGTCATAACTTTTCTCACGGAGGTCCAATTCAGGCACATCACATATGGAGACACTCAAAATTGAACAACGGAAGATCTCGAGAAATTCAAATGGTCATAACTTTTCACACGGAGGTCCGAATCAGGCACGTCACATATCGAGACGCTCGAAATTGAAAAACGGAAGCTCTGAGAAATTGAAATTGTCATAACTTTACACTCAGATGTCCGATTCAGGCACATCAGATATCGAGAGGCTCGAAATTAAACAACGGAAGCTCTCGAGAAATTCAAATGGTCATAACTTTTCACACGGAGGTCCGATTGAGGCACAACACATATGGAGACGCCCGAAATTGAACCACGGAATATCTCGAGAAATTGAAATGGTCATAACTTTTCACTCGGATGTCCGATTCAGGCGCATAATATATCAAGACACTATAAATTGAACAACGGAAGCTCTCGAGAAATTCAAATGGTCATAACTTTTCACAAGGAGGTCTGATTCAGGCGCATCATATATCGAGACGCTCGAAATTGAACCACGGAAGATCTCGAGAAATTGAAATGGTCATAAGTTTTCACTCGGGTGTCCGATTCAGGCGCATAATATATCGAGACGCTCGAAATGGAACAACGGAAGATCTCGAGAAATTCAAATGGTCATAACTTTTCACTCGGATGTCCGATTCAGGCACATCATCTATCGAGACGCTCGAAATTGAACAACGAAATCTCTCGAGAAATCCAAATGTTCATAACTTTTCACACGAAGGTCCGATTCAGGCACATCACATATGGAGACACTCAAAATTGAACAACGGAGGATCTCGAGAAATTCAAATGGTCATAACTTTTCACACGGAGGTCCGATTCAGGCGCATCATATATCGAGACGCTCAAAATTGAACAACGGAAGCTCCCAAGAAATTAAAATTGTCATAACTTTTAACTCGGATGTCCGATTCAAGCACATCACATATGGAGACGCCCGAAATTGAACCACGAAAGATCTCAAGAAATTCAAATGGTCATAACTTTTGACACGGAGGTTCGATTCAGGCGCATCATATATCGAGATGCTCGAAATTGAACAACGGAAGCTCTCGAGAAATTTAAATGATTATAAATTTTCACTCGGATGTCCAATTTAGGCACATCAGATATCGAGACGCTCGAAATTAAACAACAGAATCTCTCAAGAAATTCAAATGGTCATAACTTTTCACATGGAAATCCGATTCAAGCACATCACATATGGAGACGCCCGAAATTCAATCACGGAAGATCTCGAGAACTTCAAATGGTCATAACTTTTCACACGGAGGTCCGATTGAGGCACATCACATATGGAGACGCCCGAAATTCAACAACGGAAGATCTCGAGAAATTGAAATGGTCATAACTTTTCACTCAGATGTCCGATTCAGGCACATCAGATATCGAGACGCTCGAAATTAAACAACGGAAGCTCTCGAGAAATTCAAATGGTCATAACTTTTCACACGGAGGTCCGATTGAGGCACATCACATATGGAGACGCCCGAAATTGAACCACGGAAGATCTCGAGAAATTGAAATGGTAATAACTTTTCACTCGGATGTCCGATTCAGGCGCATAATATATCAAGACGCTGAAAATTGAACAACGGAAGCTCTCGAGAAATTCAAATGGTCATAACTTTTCACACGGAGGTCTGATTCAGGCGCATCATATATCGAGACGCTCGAAATTGAACGACGGAAGATCTCGAGAAATTGAAATGGTCATAACTTTTCACTCGGATGTCCGATTCAGGCGCATAATATATCGACACGCTCGAAATGGAACAACGGAATCTCTCGAGAAATTTAAATGATCATAAATTTTCACTCGGATGTCCGATTCAGGCGCATCATCTATCGAGACGCTCGACATTGAACAACAAAATCTCTCGAGAAATCCAAATGTTCATAACTTTTCACACGAATGTCCGATTCAGACACATCACATATGGAGACATTCAAAATTGAACAACGGAGGATCTCGAGAAATTCAAATGGTCATAACTTTTCACACGGAGGTCCGATTCAGGCGCATCATATATCGAGACGCTCAAAATTGAACAACGGAAGCTCCCGAGAAATTAAAATTGTCATAACTTTTAACTCGGATGTCCGATTCAGGCATATCATATATCGAGACGCTCGAAATTAAAAAACGGAACCTCTCGAGAAATTCAAATGGTCGTAACTTTTCACACGGAGGTCCGATTCAAGCGCATCACATATGGAGACGCTCGAAATTTAACCACGGAAGATCTCGAGAAATTCAAATGATCATAACGTTTCACACGGAGGTCCGATTCAAGTACGTCATATATTGAGACGCTCGAAATTGAACAACGAAATCTCTCGAGAAATTCAAATGGTCATAACTTATCACACGAAGGTCCGATTCAAGCACATCACATATGGAGACGCCCGAAATTTAACCACGGAAGATCTCGAGAAATTCAAATGGTCATAACTTTTCACACGGAGGTCCGATTGAAGTACGTCATGTATTGAGACGCTCGAAATTGAACAACGAAATCTCTTGAGAAATTCAAATAGTAATAAGTTATCACACGGAGGTCCGATTGAGGCACATTACATATGGAGACGCCCGAAATTGAACCACGGAAGATCTCGAGAAATTGAAATGATCACAACTATTCACTCGGATGTCCGATTCAGGCGCATCAGATATCGAGACGCTCGAAATTTAACAACGGAAGCTCTCGAGAAATTCAAATGGTTATAACTTTTCTCACGGAGGTCCAATTCAGGCACATCACATATGGAGACACTCAAAATTGAACAACGGAAGATCTCGAGAAATTCAAATGGTCATAACTTTTCACACGGAGGTCCGATTCAGGCACATCACATATTGAGACGCTCGAAATTGAACAACGGGAGCTTTGGAGAAATGCGAATGGCCATAGGTTATCACACGGAGGACCGATTCAGGAACATCACATATCGAGACTCTCGAAATTGAAAAATGGAAGCTCTCGAGAAATTGAAATTGTCATAACTTTACACTCGGATGTCCGATTCAGGCACATCAGATATCGAGACACTCGAAATTAAACAACGGAAGCTCTCGAGAAATTCAAATGGTCATAAATTTTCACACGGAGGTCCGATTGAGGCACATCACATATGGAGACGCCCGAAATTGAACCACGGAAGATCTCGAGAAATTGAAATGGTCATAACTTTTCACTCGGATAACCGATTCAGGCGCATAATATATCAAGACGCTCAAAATTGAACAACGGAAGCTCTCGAGAAATTTAAATGATCATAAATTTTCACTCGGAAGTCCGATACAGGAGCATCATATATCGAGACGCTCGAAATTGAACCACTGAAGATCTCGAGAAATTGAAATGGTCATAACTTTTCACTCAGATGACCGATTCAGGCGCATAATATATCGAGACGCTCGAAATGGAACAACGGAATCTCTCGAGAAATTTAAATGATCATAAATTTTCACTCGGATGTCCGGTTCAAGCGCATCATCTATCGAGACACTCGAAATTGAACAACGAAATCTCTCGAGAAACCCAAATGTTGATAACTTTTCACACGAAGGTCCGATTCAAGCACATCACATATGGAGACACTCAAAATTGAACAACGGAGGATCTCGAGAAATTCAAATGGTCATAACTTTTCACACGGAGGTCCGATTCAGGCGCATCATATATCGAGACGCTCGAAATTGAACAATGGAAGCTCTCGACAATTTAAAATTGTCATAACTTTTCACTCGGATGTCCGATTCAGGCAGATCATATATCGAGACGCTCAAAATTAAAAAACCGAACCTCTTGAGAAATTCAAATGGTCATAACGTTTCACACGGAGGTCCGATTCAAGCACATCACATATGGAGACGCCCGAAATTTAACCACGGAAGATATCGAGAAATTCAAATGATCATAACGTTTCACACGGAGGTCCGATTCAAGTACGTCATATATCGAGACGCTCGAAATTGAACAACGAAATCTCTCGAGAAATTCAAATGGTCGTAACTTATCACACGGAGGTCCGATTCAAGCACATCACATATGGAGACGCCCGAAATTTAACCACGGAAGATCTCGAGAAATTCAAATGGTCATAACTTTTCACACGGAGGTCCGATTGAAGTACGTCATATATCGAGACGCTCGAAATTGAACGAAATCTCTTGAGAAATTCAAATGGTCATAAGTTATCATACGGAGGTTCGATTCAGGAACATCACATATCGAGACGCTCGAAATTGAACAACGGAAGCTCTTGAGAAATTGAAATGATCACAACTATTCACTCGGATGTCCGATTCAGGCGCATCAGATATCGAGACGCTCGAAATTTAACAACGGAAGCTCTCGAGCAATTCAAATGGTCATAAATTTTCTCACGGAGGTCCAATTCAGGCACATCACATATGGAGACACTCAAAATTGAACAACGGAAGATCTCGAGAAATTCAAATGGTCATAACTTTTCACACGGAGGTCCGATTCAGGCACATCACATATTGAGACGCTCGAAATTGAACAACGGGAGCTTTGGAGAAATGCGAATGGCCATAGGTTATCACACGGAGGACCGATTCAGGAACATCACATATCGAGACTCTCGAAATTGAAAAATGGAAGCTCTCGAGAAATTGAAATTGTCATAACTTTACACTCGGATGTCCGATTCAGGCACATCAGATATCGAGACACTCGAAATTAAACAACGGAAGCTCTCGAGAAATTCAAATGGTCATAAATTTTCACACGGAGGTCCGATTGAGGCACATCACATATGGAGACGCCCGAAATTGAACCACGGAAGATCTCGAGAAATTGAAATGGTCATAACTTTTCACTCGGATAACCGATTCAGGCGCATAATATATCAAGACGCTCAAAATTGAACAACGGAAGCTCTCGAGAAATTTAAATGATCATAAATTTTCACTCGGAAGTCCGATACAGGAGCATCATATATCGAGACGCTCGAAATTGAACCACTGAAGATCTCGAGAAATTGAAATGGTCATAACTTTTCACTCAGATGACCGATTCAGGCGCATAATATATCGAGACGCTCGAAATGGAACAACGGAATCTCTCGAGAAATTTAAATGATCATCAATTTTCACTCGGATGTCCGGTTCAAGCGCATCATCTATCGAGACACTCGAAATTGAACAACGAAATCTCTCGAGAAACCCAAATGTTGATAACTTTTCACACGAAGGTCCGATTCAAGCACATCACATATGGAGACACTCAAAATTGAACAACGGAGGATCTCGAGAAATTCAAATGGTCATAACTTTTCACACGGAGGTCCGATTCAGGCGCATCATATATCGAGACGCTCGAAATTGAACAATGGAAGCTCTCGACAATTTAAAATTGTCATAACTTTTCACTCGGATGTCCGATTCAGGCAGATCATATATCGAGACGCTCAAAATTAAAAAACCGAACCTCTTGAGAAATTCAAATGGTCATAACGTTTCACACGGAGGTCCGATTCAAGCACATCACATATGGAGACGCCCGAAATTTAACCACGGAAGATATCGAGAAATTCAAATGATCATAACGTTTCACACGGAGGTCCGATTCAAGTACGTCATATATCGAGACGCTCGAAATTGAACAACGAAATCTCTCGAGAAATTCAAATGGTCGTAACTTATCACACGGAGGTCC
This sequence comes from Glycine soja, assembly GCF_004193775.1. Classification (NCBI taxonomy): domain Eukaryota; kingdom Viridiplantae; phylum Streptophyta; class Magnoliopsida; order Fabales; family Fabaceae; genus Glycine; species Glycine soja. The sequence goes on from NW_021143952.1 coordinate 10,914, forward strand.
GATTCAAGCACATCACATATGGAGACGCCCGAAATTTAACCACGGAAGATCTCGAGAAATTCAAATGGTCATAACTTTTCACACGGAGGTCCGATTGAAGTACGTCATATATCGAGACGCTCGAAATTGAACGAAATCTCTTGAGAAATTCAAATGGTCATAAGTTATCATACGGAGGTCCGATTCAGGAACATCACATATCGAGACGCTCGAAATTGAACAACGGAAGCTCTTGAGAAATTGAAATTGTCACAACTTTTCACTCGGATGTCCGATTCAGGCGCATCAGATATCTAGACGCTCGAAATTAAACAACGGAAGCTCTCGAGAAATTCAAATGGTCATAACTTTTCTCACGGAGGTCCGATTCAGGCACATCACATATGGAGACACTCAAAATTGAACAACGGAAGATCTCGAGAAATTGAAATTTTCATAACTTTTCACTCGGATGTACGATTCAGGCGCATAATATATCAAGACGCTCAAAATTGAACAACGGAAGCTCTCGAGAAATTTAAATGATCATAATATTTCACTCGGAAGTCCGATTCAGGCGCATCATATATTGAGACTCTCGGAATTGAACCACGGAAGATCTCGAGAAATTGGAATGGTCATAACTTTTCACTCGGATGTCCGATTCAGGCGCATAATATATCGAGATGCTCGAAATGGAACAATGGAATCTCTCAAGAATTTTAAATGATCATAAATTTTCACTCGGATGTCCGATTCAAGCGCATCATCTATCGAGACGCTCGAAATTGAACAACGAAATCTCTTGAGAAATCCAAATGTTCATAACTTTTCACACGAAGGTCCGATTCAGGCACATGACATATGGAGACACTCAAAATTGAACAACGGAGGATCTCGAGAAATTCAAATGGTCATAACTTTTCACACGGAGGTCCGATTCAGGCGCATCATATATCGAGACGCTCAAAATTGAACAACGGAAGCTCCCGAGAAATTAAAATTGTCATAACTTTTAACTCGGATGTCCGATTCAAGCACATCACATATGGAGACGCCCGAAATTGAACCACGAAAGATCTCAAGATTTTCAAATGGTCATAAGTTTTCACACGGAGGTCCGATTCAGCCGCATCATATATCGAGATCCCCAAAATTAACAACGGAAGCTCTCGAGAAATTTAAATGGTCATAAATTATCACACGGAGGTCCGATTCAGGCGCATCATATATCGAGACGCTCGAAATTGAACAATGGAAGCTCTCGACAATTTAAAATTGACATAACTTTTCACTCGGATGTCCGATTCAGGCACATCATATATCGAGACGCTCGAAATTAAAAAACGGAACCTCTCGAGAAAATCAAATGGTCATAACTTTTCACACGGAGGTCCGATTCAAGCACATCACATATGGAGTCGCCCGAAATTTAACCACGGAAGATCTCGAGAAATTCAAATGATCATAACGTTTCACACGGAGGTCCGATTCAAGTACGTCATATATCAAGACGCTCGAAATTGAACAACGAAATCTCTCGAGAAATGCAAATGGTCATAACTTATCACACGGAGGTCCGATTCAAGCACATCACATATGGATACGCCCGAAATTTAACCACGGAAGATCTCGAGAAATTAAAATGATCATAACTTTTCACACGGAGGTCCGATTCAAGTACGTCATATATCGAGACGCTCGAAATTGAACAATGAAATCTCTTGAGAAATTCAAATGGTCATAAGTTATCACACGGAGGTCCGATTCAGGAACATCACATATCAAGACGCTCGAAATTGAACAACGGAAGCTCTTGAGAAATTGAAATTGTCACAAGTTTTCACTCGGATGTCCGATTCAGGCGCATCAGATATCGAGCCGCTCGAAATTAAACAACGGAAGCTCTCGAGAAATTCAAATGGTCATAACTTTTCTCACGGAGGTCCAATTCAAGCACATCACATATGGAGACACTCAAAATTGAACAACGGATGATCTCGAGAAATTCAAATGGTCATAACTTTTCACACGGAGGTCCGATTTAGGCACATCACATATCGAGATGCTCGAAATTGAACAACGAAATCTCTCGAGAAATTCAAATGGTCATAACTTATCACACGGAGGTCCGATTCAAGCACATCACATTTGGAGACGCCCGAAATTTAACCACGGAAGATCTCGAGAAATTCAAATGGTCATAACTTTTCACATGGAGGTCCGATTCAAGTACGTCATATATCGAGACGCTCGAAATAGAACAACGAAATCTCTTGAGAAATTCGAATGGTCATAAGTTATCACACGGAGGTCCGATTCAGGAACATCACATATCGAGACGCTCGAAATTGAACAACGGAAGCTCTTGAGAAATTGAAATTGTCACAAGTTTTCACTCGGATGTCCGATTCAGGCGCATCAGATGTCGAGCCCCTCGAAATTAAACAATGGAAGCTCTCGAGAAATTCAAATGGTCATAACTTTTCTCACGACGGTCCAATTCAGGCACATCACATATGGAGACACTCAAAATTGAACAACGGATGATCTCGAGAAATTCAAATGGTCATAACTTTTCACACGGAGGTCCGATTTAGGCACATCACATATCGAGACGCTCGAAATTGAACAACGAAATCTCTCGAGAAATTCAAATGGTCATAACTTATCACACGGAGGTCCGATTCAAGCACATCACATTTGGAGACGCCCGAAATTTAACCACGGAAGATCTCGAGAAATTCAAATGGTCATAACTTTTCACATGGAGGTCCGATTCAAGTACGTCATATATCGAGACGCTCGAAATAGAACAACGAAATCTCTTGAGAAATTCGAATGGTCATAAGTTATCACACGGAGGTCCGATTCAGGAACATCACATATCGAGACGCTCGAAATTGAACAACGGAAGCTCTTGAGAAATTGAAATTGTCACAAGTTTTCACTCGGATGTCCGATTCAGGCGCATCAGATGTCGAGCCCCTCGAAATTAAACAATGGAAGCTCTCGAGAAATTCAAATGGTCATAACTTTTCTCACGACGGTCCAATTCAGGCACATCACATATGGAGACACTCAAAATTGAACAACGGAAGATCTCAAAAAATTCAAATGGTCATAACTTTTCACACGCAGGTCCGATTCAGGCACATCACATATTGAGACGCTCGAAATTGAACAACGAAATCTCTCGAGAAATTCAAATGGTCATAACTTATCACACGGAGGTCCGATTCAAACACATCACATTTGGAGACGCCCGAAATTTAACCACGGAAGATGTCGAGAAATTCAAATGGTCATAACTTTTCACATGGAGGTCCAATTCAAGTACGTCATATATCGAGACGCTCGAAATTCAACAACGAAATCTCTTGAGAAATTCAAATGGTCATAAGTTATCACACGGAGGTCCAATTTAGGAACATCACATATCGAGTTGCTCGAAATTGAACAACGGAAGCTCTCGAGAAATTGAAATGGTCATAACCTTTCACTCGGATGTCCGATTCAGGCGCATCATATATCGACACGCTCAAAATTGAACAATGAAAGCTCTCAAGAAATTCAAATGGTCATAAGTTATCACACGGAGGTCCGAGTCAGGAACATCACATATTGAGATGCTCGAAATTGAACAACGGAAGCTCTCGAGAAATTGAAATGGTCATACCCTTCACTCGGTTGTCCGATTCAGGCGCATAATATATCGAGACGCTCGAAATTGAACAATGAAAGATCTCGAGAAATTCAAATGGTCATAACTTTTCACACGGAGGTCCGATTCAGGCGCATCATATATCGAGACGCTCGAAATTGAACAACGGCAGCTCTCGAGAAATTAAACGATCATCAATTTTCACTCGGATGTCCGATTCAGGCACATCATATATCGAGACGCTTGAAATTGAACAACGAAATCTCTCGAGAAATTGAAATGGTCATAACTTTTCACACGGAGGTCCGATTCAAGCGCATCACATATGGAGACGTTCGAAATTGAACCACGGAAGCTCTTGAGAAATTGAAATTGTCATAACTTTTCACTCGGATGTCCGATTCAGGCACATCACATATGGAGACGCCCGAAATTGAACCACGGAAGCTCTAGAGAAATTGAAATTGTCATAAGTTTTCACTCGGATGTCCGATTCAGGCACATCATATATTGAGATGCTCGAAATTGAACAACGGAAGCTCTCGAGAAATTCAAATGGTCATAACCTTTCACTCGGATGTCCGATTCAGGCGCATAATATATCGAGACGCTCGAAATTGAACAACGGAAGCTCTCGAGAAATGGAAATGGTCATAACTTTTCACTCAGATGTCCGATTCAGGCGTATAATATATCGAGACGCTCGAAATTGAACAACGGCAGCTCTCGAGAAATTAAAATGGTCATAACTTTTCACTCAGATGTCCGATTCAGGCGCATCATATATCGAGACGCTCGAAATTGAACAACGGCAGCTCTCGAGAAATTAAACGATCATCAATTTTCACTCGGATGTCCGATTCAGGCGCATCATATATCGAGACGCTTGAAATTGAACAACGAAATCTCTCGAGAAATTCAAATGGTCATAACTTTTCACACGGAGGTCCGATTCAAGTGCATCACATATGGAGACGTTCGAAATTGAACCACGGAAGCTCTTGAGAAATTGAAATTATCATAACTTTTCACTCGGATGTCCGATTCAGGCACATCACATATGGAGACGCCCGAAATTGAACCACGGAAGGTCTAGAGAAATTGAAATTGTCATAAGTTTTCCCACGGAGGTCCGATTCAGGAACATCACATATTGAGACGCTCGAAATTGAACAACGGAAGCTCTCGAGAAATTGAAATGGTCATAACCTTTCACTCGGATGTCCGATTCAGGCGCATAATATATCGAGACGCTCGAAATTGAACAACGGAAGCTCTCGAGAAATGGAAATGGTCATAACTTTTCACTCAGATGTCCGATTCAGGCGTATAATATATCGAGACGCTGGAAATTGAACTACGGAAGCTCTCGAGAAATTTAAATGATTATAAATTTTCACTCGGATGTCCAATTCAGGCACATCAGATATCGAGACGCTCGAAATTAAACAACGGAATCTCTCGAGAAATTCAAATGGTCATAACTTTTCACACGGAGGTTTGCTTCAAGCAGATCACATATGGAGACGCCCGAAATTCAATCACGGAAGATCTCGAGAAATTCAAATGGTCATAACTTTTTACTCGGATGTCCGATTCAGGCGCATAATATATCGAGACGCTCGAAATGGAACAACGGAATCTCTCGAGAAATTTAAATGATCATAAATTTTCACTCGGATGTCCGATTCAGGCGCATCATCTATCGAGACGCTCGAAATTGAACAACCAAATCTCTCGAGAAATCCAAATGTTCATAACTTTTCACACGAAGGTCCGATTCAGGCACATCACATATGGAGACACTTAAAATTGAACAACGGAGGATCTCGAGAAATTCAAATGGTCATAACTTTTCAAACGGAGGTCCGATTCAGGCGCATCATATATCGAGACGCTCAAAATTGAACAACGGAAGCTCCCAAGAAATTAAAATTGTCATAACTTTTAACTCGGATGTCCGATTCAAGCACATCACATATGGAGACGCCCGAAATTGAACCACGAAAGATCTCGAGAAATTCAAATGGTCATAACTTATCACACGGAGGTCCGATTCAGGCGCATCATATATCGAGACGCTCGAAATTGAACAACGGAAGCTCTCGAGAAATTTAAATGATCATAAATTTTCACTCGGATGTCCGATTCAGGCGCATCATATATCGAGACGCTCGAAATTGAACAACGGAAGCTCTCGAGAAATTCAAATGGTCATAAGTTATCACACGGAGGTCCGATTCAAGCGCATCACATATGGAGACGTTCGAAATTGAACCACGGAAGCTCTTGAGAAATTGAAATTGTCATAACTTTTCACTCGGATGTCCGATTCAGGCACATCATATATTGAGATGCTCGAAATTGAACAACGGAAGCTCTCGAGAAATTCAAATGGTCATAAGTTATCACATGGAGGTCCGATTCAGGAACATCACATATTGAGACGCTCGAAATTGAACAACGGAAGCTCTCGAGAAATTCAAATCGTCATAAGTTATCACACGGAGGTCCGATTCAGGAACATCACATATCGAGACGCTCGAAATTGAACAACGGATGCTCTCGAGAAATTGAAATGGTCATAACCTTTCACTCGGATGTCCGATTCAGGCGCATCATATATCTACACGCTCAAAATTGAACAATGGAAGCTCTCAAGAAATTCAAATGGTCATAAGTTATCACACGGAGGTCCGATTCAGGAACATCACATATTGAGACCCTCGAAATTGAACAACAGAAGCTCTCGAGAAATTGAAATGGTCATACCCTTCACTCGGTTGTCCGATTCAGGCGCATAATATATCGAGACGCTCGAAATTGAACAATGAAAGATCTCGAGAAATTTAAATGGTCATAACTTTTCACACGTAGGTCCGATTCAAGCGCATCACGTATGGAGACGTTCGAAATTGAACCACGGAAGCTCTCGAGAAATTGAAATGGTCATAACCTTTCACTCGGATGTCCGATTCAGGCACATAATATATCGAGACGCTCGAAATTGAACAACGGAAGCTCTTGAGAAATTGAAATTGTCACAAGTTTTCACTCGGATGTCCGATTCAGGCGCATCAGATATCGAGCCGCTCGAAATTAAACAACGGAAGCTCTCGAGAAATTCAAATGGTCATAACTTTTCTCACGGAGGTCCAATTCAAGCACATCACATATGGAGACACTCAAAATTGAACAACGGATGATCTCGAGAAATTCAAATGGTCATAACTTTTCACACGGAGGTCCGATTTAGGCACATCACATATCGAGATGCTCGAAATTGAACAACGAAATCTCTCGAGAAATTCAAATGGTCATAACTTATCACACGGAGGTCCGATTCAAGCACATCACATTTGGAGACGCCCGAAATTTAACCACGGAAGATCTCGAGAAATTCAAATGGTCATAACTTTTCACATGGAGGTCCGATTCAAGTACGTCATATATCGAGACGCTCGAAATAGAACAACGAAATCTCTTGAGAAATTCGAATGGTCATAAGTTATCACACGGAGGTCCGATTCAGGAACATCACATATCGAGACGCTCGAAATTGAACAACGGAAGCTCTTGAGAAATTGAAATTGTCACAAGTTTTCACTCGGATGTCCGATTCAGGCGCATCAGATGTCGAGCCCCTCGAAATTAAACAATGGAAGCTCTCGAGAAATTCAAATGGTCATAACTTTTCTCACGACGGTCCAATTCAGGCACATCACATATGGAGACACTCAAAATTGAACAACGGATGATCTCGAGAAATTCAAATGGTCATAACTTTTCACACGGAGGTCCGATTTAGGCACATCACATATCGAGACGCTCGAAATTGAACAACGAAATCTCTCGAGAAATTCAAATGGTCATAACTTATCACACGGAGGTCCGATTCAAGCACATCACATTTGGAGACGCCCGAAATTTAACCACGGAAGATCTCGAGAAATTCAAATGGTCATAACTTTTCACATGGAGGTCCGATTCAAGTACGTCATATATCGAGACGCTCGAAATAGAACAACGAAATCTCTTGAGAAATTCGAATGGTCATAAGTTATCACACGGAGGTCCGATTCAGGAACATCACATATCGAGACGCTCGAAATTGAACAACGGAAGCTCTTGAGAAATTGAAATTGTCACAAGTTTTCACTCGGATGTCCGATTCAGGCGCATCAGATGTCGAGCCCCTCGAAATTAAACAATGGAAGCTCTCGAGAAATTCAAATGGTCATAACTTTTCTCACGACGGTCCAATTCAGGCACATCACATATGGAGACACTCAAAATTGAACAACGGAAGATCTCAAAAAATTCAAATGGTCATAACTTTTCACACGCAGGTCCGATTCAGGCACATCACATATTGAGACGCTCGAAATTGAACAACGAAATCTCTCGAGAAATTCAAATGGTCATAACTTATCACACGGAGGTCCGATTCAAACACATCACATTTGGAGACGCCCGAAATTTAACCACGGAAGATGTCGAGAAATTCAAATGGTCATAACTTTTCACATGGAGGTCCAATTCAAGTACGTCATATATCGAGACGCTCGAAATTCAACAACGAAATCTCTTGAGAAATTCAAATGGTCATAAGTTATCACATGGAGGTCCAATTTAGGAACATCACATATCGAGTTGCTCGAAATTGAACAACGGAAGCTCTCGAGAAATTGAAATGGTCATAACCTTTCACTCGGATGTCCGATTCAGGCGCATCATATATCGACACGCTCAAAATTGAACAATGAAAGCTCTCAAGAAATTCAAATGGTCATAAGTTATCACACGGAGGTCCGAGTCAGGAACATCACATATTGAGATGCTCGAAATTGAACAACGGAAGCTCTCGAGAAATTGAAATGGTCATACCCTTCACTCGGTTGTCCGATTCAGGCGCATAATATATCGAGACGCTCGAAATTGAACAATGAAAGATCTCGAGAAATTCAAATGGTCATAACTTTTCACACGGAGGTCCGATTCAGGCGCATCATATATCGAGACGCTCGAAATTGAACAACGGCAGCTCTCGAGAAATTAAACGATCATCAATTTTCACTCGGATGTCCGATTCAGGCACATCATATATCGAGACGCTTGAAATTGAACAACGAAATCTCTCGAGAAATTGAAATGGTCATAACTTTTCACACGGAGGTCCGATTCAAGCGCATCACATATGGAGACGTTCGAAATTGAACCACGGAAGCTCTTGAGAAATTGAAATTGTCATAACTTTTCACTCGGATGTCCGATTCAGGCACATCACATATGGAGACGCCCGAAATTGAACCACGGAAGCTCTAGAGAAATTGAAATTGTCATAAGTTTTCACTCGGATGTCCGATTCAGGCACATCATATATTGAGATGCTCGAAATTGAACAACGGAAGCTCTCGAGAAATTCAAATGGTCATAACCTTTCACTCGGATGTCCGGTTCAGGCGCATAATATATCGAGACGCTCGAAATTGAACAACGGAAGCTCTCGAGAAATGGAAATGGTCATAACTTTTCACTCAGATGTCCGATTCAGGCGTATAATATATCGAGACGCTCGAAATTGAACAACGGCAGCTCTCGAGAAATTAAAATGGTCATAACTTTTCACTCAGATGTCCGATTCAGGCGCATCATATATCGAGACGCTCGAAATTGAACAACGGCAGCTCTCGAGAAATTAAACGATCATCAATTTTCACTCGGATGTCCGATTCAGGCGCATCATATATCGAGACGCTTGAAATTGAACAACGAAATCTCTCGAGAAATTCAAATGGTCATAACTTTTCACACGGAGGTCCGATTCAAGTGCATCACATATGGAGACGTTCGAAATTGAACCACGGAAGCTCTTGAGAAATTGAAATTATCATAACTTTTCACTCGGATGTCCGATTCAGGCACATCACATATGGAGACGCCCGAAATTGAACCACGGAAGGTCTAGAGAAATTGAAATTGTCATAAGTTTTCCCACGGAGGTCCGATTCAGGAACATCACATATTGAGACGCTCGAAATTGAACAACGGAAGCTCTCGAGAAATTGAAATGGTCATAACCTTTCACTCGGATGTCCGATTCAGGCGCATAATATATCGAGACGCTCGAAATTGAACAACGGAAGCTCTCGAGAAATGGAAATGGTCATAACTTTTCACTCAGATGTCCGATTCAGGCGTATAATATATCGAGACGCTGGAAATTGAACTACGGAAGCTCTCGAGAAATTTAAATGATTATAAATTTTCACTCGGATGTCCAATTCAGGCACATCAGATATCGAGACGCTCGAAATTAAACAACGGAATCTCTCGAGAAATTCAAATGGTCATAACTTTTCACACGGAGGTTTGCTTCAAGCAGATCACATATGGAGACGCCCGAAATTCAATCACGGAAGATCTCGAGAAATTCAAATGGTCATAACTTTTTACTCGGATGTCCGATTCAGGCGCATAATATATCGAGACGCTCGAAATGGAACAACGGAATCTCTCGAGAAATTTAAATGATCATAAATTTTCACTCGGATGTCCGATTCAGGCGCATCATCTATCGAGACGCTCGAAATTGAACAACCAAATCTCTCGAGAAATCCAAATGTTCATAACTTTTCACACGAAGGTCCGATTCAGGCACATCACATATGGAGACACTTAAAATTGAACAACGGAGGATCTCGAGAAATTCAAATGGTCATAACTTTTCAAACGGAGGTCCGATTCAGGCGCATCATATATCGAGACGCTCAAAATTGAACAACGGAAGCTCCCAAGAAATTAAAATTGTCATAACTTTTAACTCGGATGTCCGATTCAAGCACATCACATATGGAGACGCCCGAAATTGAACCACGAAAGATCTCGAGAAATTCAAATGGTCATAACTTATCACACGGAGGTCCGATTCAGGCGCATCATATATCGAGACGCTCGAAATTGAACAACGGAAGCTCTCGAGAAATTTAAATGATCATAAATTTTCACTCGGATGTCCGATTCAGGCGCATCATATATCGAGACGCTCGAAATTGAACAACGGAAGCTCTCGAGAAATTCAAATGGTCATAAGTTATCACACGGAGGTCCGATTCAAGCGCATCACATATGGAGACGTTCGAAATTGAACCACGGAAGCTCTTGAGAAATTGAAATTGTCATAACTTTTCACTCGGATGTCCGATTCAGGCACATCATATATTGAGATGCTCGAAATTGAACAACGGAAGCTCTCGAGAAATTCAAATGGTCATAAGTTATCACATGGAGGTCCGATTCAGGAACATCACATATTGAGACGCTCGAAATTGAACAACGGAAGCTCTCGAGAAATTCAAATCGTCATAAGTTATCACACGGAGGTCCGATTCAGGAACATCACATATTGAGACCCTCGAAATTGAACAACAGAAGCTCTCGAGAAATTGAAATGGTCATACCCTTCACTCGGTTGTCCGATTCAGGCGCATAATATATCGAGACGCTCGAAATTGAACAATGAAAGATCTCGAGAAATTTAAATGGTCATAACTTTTCACACGTAGGTCCGATTCAAGCGCATCACGTATGGAGACGTTCGAAATTGAACCACGGAAGCTCTCGAGAAATTGAAATGGTCATAACCTTTCACTCGGATGTCCGATTCAGGCACATAATATATCGAGACGCTCGAAATTGAACAACGGAAGCCCTCGAGAAATTGAAATGGTCATAACTTTTCACTCGGATGTCCGATTCAGGCTCATCATATATTGAGACGCTCGAAACTGAACAACGGAAGCTCTCGAGAAATTCAAATGGTCATAAGTTATCACACGGAGGTCCGATTCAGGAACATCACATATCTAGACGCTCGAAATTGAACAACGGAAGCTCTCGAGAAATTCAAATGGTCATAACCTTTCACTCGGATGTCCAATTCAGGCGCATCATATATCGACACGCTCAAAATTGAACAATGGAAGCTCTCAAGAAATTCAAATGGTCATAAGTTATCACCTGGAGGTCCGATTCAGGAACATCACATATTGAGACGCTCGAAATTGAACAACAGAAGCTCTCGAGAAATTGAAATGGTCATACCCTTCACACGGTTGTCCGATTCAGGCGCATAATATATCGAGACGCTCGAAATTGAACAATGAAAGATCTCGAGAAATTTAAATGGTCATAACTTTTCACACGTAGGTCCGATTCAAGCGCATCACGTATGGAGACGTTCGAAATTGAACCACGGAAGCTCTCGAGAAATTGAAATGGTCATAACCTTTCACTCGGATGTCCGATTCAGGCACATAATATATCGAGACGCTCGAAATTGAACAACGGAAGCCCTCGAGAAATTGAAATGGTCATAACTTTTCACTCAGATGTCCGATTCAGGCGCATAATATATCGAGACGCTCGACATTGAACTACGGAAGCTCTCGAGAAATTTAAATAATTATAAATTTTCACTCGGATGTCCAATTCAGGCACATCAGATATCGAGACGCTCGAAATTAAACAACGGAACCTCTCGATAAATTCAAATGGTCATAACTTTTCACACGGAAATCCGATTCAAGCACATCACATATGGAGACGCCCGAAATTTAACCACGGAAGATCTCGAGAAATTCAAATGATCATAACTTTTCACACGGAGGTCCAATTCATGTACGTCATATATCGAGACGCTCGAAATTGAACAAAGAAATCTCTCGAGAAATTCAAATGGTCATAAGTTATCACACGGAGGTCCGATTCAAGCGCATCACATATGGAGACGTTCGAAATTGAACCACGGAAGCTCTTGAGAAATTGAAATTGTCATAACTTTTCACTCGGATGTCCGATTCAGGCACATCATATATTGAGATGCTCGAAATTGAACAACGGAAGCTCTCGAGAAATTCAAATGGTCATAAGTTATCATACGGAGGTCCGATTCAGGAACATCACATATTGAGACGCTCGAAATTGAACCACGGAAGATCTTGAGAAATTGAAATTGTCATAACTTTTCACTCGGATGTCTGATTCATGTACGTCATATATCGAGACGCTCAAAATTGAACAAAGAAATCTCTTGAGAAATTCAAATGGTCATAAGTTATCACACGGAGGTCCGATTCAGGAACATCACATATCGAGACCCTCGAAATTGAACAACGGAAGCTCTTGAGAAATTGAAATTGTCACAACTTTTCACTCGGATGTCATATTCAGGAACATCATATATCGAGACGCTCAAAATTAAACAACGGAAGCTCTCGAGAAATTCAAATGGTCATAACTTTTCTCACGGAGGTCCAATTCAGGCACAGCACATATGGAGACACTCAAAATTGAAAAACAGAAGATCTCGAGAAATTGAAATTGTCATAACTTTTCACTCGGATGTACGATTCAGGCACATCAGATATCGAGACGCTCGAAATTAAACATCGGAAACTCTCGAGAAATTCAAATGGTCATAACTTTTCACACGGAGGTCCGATTGAGGAACATCACATATGGAGACGCCCGAAATTGAACCACGGAAGATCTCGAGAAATTGAAATGCTCATAACTTTTCACTCGGATGTCCCATTCAGGCGCATAATATATCGAGACGCTCAAAATTGAACAACGGAAGCTCTCGAGAAATTTAAATGATCATAAATTTTCACTCGGATGTCCGATTCAGGCGCATCATATATCGAGACGCTCGAAATTGAGCAACGGAAGCTCTCGAGAAATTAAAATTGTCATAACTTTTCACTCGGATGTTCGATTCAGGCACATCAGATATCGAGACGCTCAAAATCAAACAACGGAACCTCTCGAGAAATTCAAATGGTCATAACTTTTCACACGGAGGTCTGATTCGAGCACATCACATAAGGAGATGCCAGAAATTGAACCACGGAAGATCTCGAGAAATTCAAATGGTCATAACTTTTCACTCGGATGTCCGATTCAGCCGCATAATATAGCGAGACGCTTGAAATTGAACAACGGAATCTCTCGAGAAATTTAAATGATCGTAAATTTTCACTCGGATGTCCGATTCAGGCGCATCATATATCGAGAAGCTCGAAATTGAACAACGAAACCTCTCGAGAAATTCAAATGGTCATAACTTTTCACACGAAGGTCCGATTCAGGCACATCACATATGGAGACAATCAAAATTGAACAACGGAAGATCTCGAGAAATTCAAATGGTCATAAGTTTTCACACGTAGGTCCGATTCAGGCACATCAGATATTGAGACGCTCGAAATTAAACAACGGAAGCTCTCGAGAAGTTCAAATGGTCATAACTTTTCACATGGAGGTCTGATTCAGGTGCATCATATATCGAGACGCTCGAAAGTGAACAACGGAAGCTCCCGAGAAATTCAAATGGTCATAAATTTTCACACGGAGGTCCGATTCAGGCGCATCATATATCGAGACGCTCGAAATTGAACAACGAAAGCTCTCGAGAAATTAAAATTTTCATAACTTTTCACTCGGATGTCCGATTCAAGCACATTGCATATGGAGACGCCCGAAATTGAACCACGGAAGATCTCGAGAAATTCAGATGGTCATAACTTTTCACACGGATGTCCGATTCAGGCACATCAGATATCGAGACGCTCGAAATTAAACAACGGAAGCTCTCGAGAAATTCAAATGGTCATAACTTTTCTCACGGAGGTCCAATTCAGGCACAGCACATATGGAGACACTCAAAATTGAAAAACAGAAGATCTCGAGAAATTGAAATTGTCATAACTTTTCACTCGGATGTACGATTCAGGCACATCAGATATCGAGACGCTCGAAATTAAACATCGGAAACTCTCGAGAAATTCAAATGGTCATAACTTTTCACACGGAGGTCCGATTGAGGAACATCACATATGGAGACGCCCGAAATTGAACCACGGAAGATCTCGAGAAATTGAAATGCTCATAACTTTTCACTCGGATGTCCCATTCAGGCACATAATATATCGAGACGCTCAAAATTGAACAACGGAAGCTCTCGAGAAATTTAAATGATCATAAATTTTCACTCGGATGTCCGATTCAGGCGCATCATATATCGAGACGCTCGAAATTGAGCAACGGAAGCTCTCGAGAAATTAAAATTGTCATAACTTTTCACTCGGATGTTCGATTCAGGCACATCAGATATCGAGACGCTCAAAATCAAACAACGGAACCTCTCGAGAAATTCAAATGGTCATAACTTTTCACACGGAGGTCTGATTCGAGCACATCACATAAGGAGACGCCAGAAATTGAACCACGGAAGATCTCGAGAAATTCAAATGGTCATAACTTTTCACTCGGATGTCCGATTCAGCCGCATAATATAGCGAGACGCTTGAAATTGAACAACGGTATCTCTCGAGAAATTTAAATGATCGTAAATTTTCACTCGGATGTCCGATTCAGGCGCATCATATATCGAGAAGCTCGAAATTGAACAACGAAACCTCTCGAGAAATTCAAATGGTCATAACTTTTCACACGAAGGTCCGATTCAGGCACATCACATATGGAGACAATCAAAATTGAACAACGGAAGATCTCGAGAAATTCAAATGGTCATAAGTTTTCACACGTAGGTCCGATTCAGGCACATCAGATATCGAGACGCTCGAAATTAAACAACGGAAGCTCTCGAGAAGTTAAAATGGTCATAACTTTTCACATGGAGGTCTGATTCAGGTGCATCATATATCGAGACGCTCGAAAGTGAACAACGGAAGCTCCCGAGAAATTCAAATGGTCATAAATTTTCACACGGAGGTCCGATTCAGGCGCATCATATATCGAGACGCTAGAAATTGAACAACGAAAGCTCTCGAGAAATTAAAATTTTCATAACTTTTCACTCGGATGTCCGATTCAAGCACATTGCATATGGAGACGCCCGAAATTGAACCACGGAAGATCTCGAGAAATTCAGATGGTCATAACTTTTCACACGGATGTCCGATTCAGGCACATCAGATATCGAGACGCTCGAAATTAAACAACGGAAGCTCTCGAGAAATTCAAATGGTCATAACTTTCCACACGGAGGTCCGATTCAGGTGCATCATATATCGAGACGCTCGAAAGTGAACAACGGAAGCTCCCGAGAAATTCAAATTGTCATAACTTTTCACTCGGATGTCTGATTCAGGCACATCACATATGGAGACGCCAGAAATTGAACCACGGAAGATCTCGAGAAATTCAAATGGTCATAACTTTTCACACGGAAATCCGATTCAAGCACATGACATATGGAGACGCCCGAAATTGAACCACGGAAGATCTCGATAAATTCAAATGGTCATAACGTTTCACTCGGATGTCCGATTCAGGCGCATCATATATCGAGACGCTCGAAATTGAACAACGAAAGCTCTCGAGAAATTAAAATTGTCATAACTTTTCACTCGGATGTCCGATTCAAGCACATTACATATGGAGACGCCCGAAATTGAACCACGGAAGATCTCAAGAAATTCAAATGGTCATAACTTTTCACACGGAGGTCCAATTCAGGCGCATCATATATTGAGACGCTCGAAATTGAACAACGAAAGATCTCGAGAAATTGAAATTGTCATAACTTTTCACTCGGATGTACGATTCAGGCACATTAGATATCGAGACGCTCGAAATTAAACAACAGAAGCTCTCGAGAAATTCAAATGGTCATAACTTTTCTCACGGAGGTCCAATTCAGGCACAGCACATATGGAGACACTCAAAATTGAAAAACAGAAGATCTCGAGAAATTGAAATTGTCATAACTTTTCACTCGGATGTACGATTCAGGCACATCAGATATCGAGACGCTCGAAATTAAACATCGGAAACTCTCGAGAAATTCAAATGGTCATAACTTTTCACACGGAGGTCCGATTGAGGAACATCACATATGGAGACGCCCGAAATTGAACCACGGAAGATCTCGAGAAATTGAAATGCTCATAACTTTTCACTCGGATGTCCCATTCAGGCACATAATATATCGAGACGCTCAAAATTGAACAACGGAAGCTCTCGAGAAATTTAAATGATCATAAATTTTCACTCGGATGTCCGATTCAGGCGCATCATATATCGAGACGCTCGAAATTGAGCAACGGAAGCTCTCGAGAAATTAAAATTGTCATAACTTTTCACTCGGATGTTCGATTCAGGCACATCAGATATCGAGACGCTCAAAATCAAACAACGGAACCTCTCGAGAAATTCAAATGGTCATAACTTTTCACACGGAGGTCTGATTCGAGCACATCACATAAGGAGACGCCAGAAATTGAACCACGGAAGATCTCGAGAAATTCAAATGGTCATAACTTTTCACTCGGATGTCCGATTCAGCCGCATAATATAGCGAGACGCTTGAAATTGAACAACGGTATCTCTCGAGAAATTTAAATGATCGTAAATTTTCACTCGGATGTCCGATTCAGGCGCATCATATATCGAGAAGCTCGAAATTGAACAACGAAACCTCTCGAGAAATTCAAATGGTCATAACTTTTCACACGAAGGTCCGATTCAGGCACATCACATATGGAGACAATCAAAATTGAACAACGGAAGATCTCGAGAAATTCAAATGGTCATAAGTTTTCACACGTAGGTCCGATTCAGGCACATCAGATATCGAGACGCTCGAAATTAAACAACGGAAGCTCTCGAGAAGTTAAAATGGTCATAACTTTTCACATGGAGGTCTGATTCAGGTGCATCATATATCGAGACGCTCGAAAGTGAACAACGGAAGCTCCCGAGAAATTCAAATGGTCATAAATTTTCACACGGAGGTCCGATTCAGGCGCATCATATATCGAGACGCTAGAAATTGAACAACGAAAGCTCTCGAGAAATTAAAATTTTCATAACTTTTCACTCGGATGTCCGATTCAAGCACATTGCATATGGAGACGCCCGAAATTGAACCACGGAAGATCTCGAGAAATTCAGATGGTCATAACTTTTCACACGGATGTCCGATTCAGGCACATCAGATATCGAGACGCTCGAAATTAAACAACGGAAGCTCTCGAGAAATTCAAATGGTCATAACTTTCCACACGGAGGTCCGATTCAGGTGCATCATATATCGAGACGCTCGAAAGTGAACAACGGAAGCTCCCGAGAAATTCAAATTGTCATAACTTTTCACTCGGATGTCTGATTCAGGCACATCACATATGGAGACGCCAGAAATTGAACCACGGAAGATCTCGAGAAATTCAAATGGTCATAACTTTTCACACGGAAATCCGATTCAAGCACATGACATATGGAGACGCCCGAAATTGAACCACGGAAGATCTCGATAAATTCAAATGGTCATAACGTTTCACTCGGATGTCCGATTCAGGCGCATCATATATCGAGACGCTCGAAATTGAACAACGAAAGCTCTCGAGAAATTAAAATTGTCATAACTTTTCACTCGGATGTCCGATTCAAGCACATTACATATGGAGACGCCCGAAATTGAACCACGGAAGATCTCAAGAAATTCAAATGGTCATAACTTTTCACACGGAGGTCCAATTCAGGCGCATCATATATTGAGACGCTCGAAATTGAACAACGAAAGATCTCGAGAAATTGAAATTGTCATAACTTTTCACTCGGATGTACGATTCAGGCACATTAGATATCGAGACGCTCGAAATTAAACAACAGAAGCTCTCGAGAAATTCAAATGGTCATAACTTTTCACACGGAGGTCCGATTCAGGTGCATCATATATCGAGACGCTCGAAATTCAACAACGGAAGCTCTCGAGAAATTCAAATGGTCATTACTTTTCACTCAGATGTCCGATTCAGGCGCATAATATATCGAGACGCTCGACATTGAACTACGGAAGCTCTCGAGAAATTTTAATGATTATAAATTTTCACTCGGATGTCCAATTCAGGCACATCAGATATCGAGACGCTCGGAATTAAACAACGGAACCTCTCGATAAATTCAAATGGTCATAACTTTTCACACGGAAATCCGATTCAAGCACACCACATATGGAGACGCCCAAAATTGAACCACGAAAGATCTCGAGAAATTCAAATGGTCATAACTTTTCATACGGAAATCCGATTCAAGCACATGACATATGGAGACGCCTGAAATTGAACCACAGAAGATCTCGAGAAATTCAAATGGTCATAAGTTATCAAAAGGAGGTCCAATTCAGGAACATCACATATCGAGACGCTCGAAATTGAACAACGGAAGCTCTTGAGAAATTGAAATTGTCACAACTTTTCACTCGGATGTCATATTAAGGAACATCATATATCGAGATGCTCAAAATTAAACAACGGAAGCTCTCGACAAATTCAAATGGTCATAACTTTTCTCACGGAGGTCCAATTCAGGCACATCACATATGGAGACACTCAAAATTGAACAACGGAAGATCTCGAGAAATTGAAATTGTCATAACTTTTCACTCGGATGTACGATTCAGGCACATCAGATATCGAGACGCTCGAAATTAAACATCGGAAGCTCTCAAGAAATTCAAATGGTCATAACTTTTCACACGGAGGTCCGATTGAGGCAAATCACATATGGAGACGCCCGAAATTGAACCACGGAAGATCTCGAGAAATTGAAATGCTCATAACTTTTCACTCGGATGTCCCATTCAGGCGCATAATATATCGAGACGCTCAAAATTGAACAACGGAAGCTCTCGAGAAATTTAAATGATCATAAATTTTCACTCGGATGTCCGATTCAGGCGCATCATATATCGAGACGCTCGAAATTGAACAACGGAAGCTCTCGAGAAATAAAAATTGTCATAACTGTTCACTCGGATGTCCGATTCAGGCATATCAGATATCGAGACGCTCGAAATCAAACAACGGAACCTCTCGAGAAATTCAAATGGTCATAACTTTTCACACGGACGTCTGATTAGAGCACATCACATATGGAGACGCCCGAAATTGAACCACGGAAGATCTTGAGAAATTTAAATGGTCATAACTTTTCACTCGGATGTTCGATTCAGGCGCATAATATATCGAGACGCTAGAAATTGAACAACAGAATCTCTCGAGAAATTTAAATGATCATAAATTTTCACTCGGATGTCCGATTCAGGCGCATCATATATCGAGAAGCTCGAAATTGAACAACGAAATCTCTCCTTAAATTCAAATGGTCATAACTTTTCACACGAAGGTCCGATTCAGGCACATCACTTATGGAGACAATCAAAATTGAACAACGGAAGATCTCGAGAAATTCAAATGGTCATAACTTTTCACACGGAGGTCCAATTCAGGCGCATCATATATCGAGACGCTCGAAATTGAACAACGGAAGCTCTCGAGAAATAAAAATTGTCATAACTGTTCACTCGGATGTCCGATTCAGGCATATCAGATATCGAGACGCTCGAAATCAAACAACGGAACCTCTCGAGAAATTCAAATGGTCATAACTTTTCACACGGACGTCTGATTAGAGCACATCACATATGGAGACGCCCGAAATTGAACCATGGAAGATCTCGAGAAATTTAAATGGTCATAACTTTTCACTCGGATGTTCGATTCAGGCGCATAATATATCGAGACGCTAGAAATTGAACAACGGAATCTCTCGAGAAATTTAAATGATCATAAATTTTCACTCGCATGTCCGATTCAGGCGCATCATATATCGAGAAGCTCGAAATTGAACAACGAAATCTCTCCTTAAATTCAAATGGTCATAACTTTTCACACGAAGGTCCGATTCAGGCACATCACTTACGGAGACAATCAAAATTGAACAACGGAAGATCTCGAGAAATTCAAATGGTCATAACTTTTCACACGGAGGTCCGATTCAGGCACATCAGATATCGAGACGCTCGAAATTAAACAACGGAAGCTCTCGAGAAATTCAAATGGTCATAAGTTTTCACACGGAGGTTCGATTCAGGTGCATCAAATATGGAGACGCTCGAAAGTGAACAACGGAAGCTCCCGAGAAATTCAAATTGTCATAAATTTTCACTCGGATTTCCGATTCAGGCACATCACATATGGAGACTCCCGTAATTGAACCACGGAAGATCTCGAGAAGTTCAAATAGTCATAAATTTTCACACGGAGGTCCGATTCAGGCGCATCATATATCGAGACGTTCGAAATTGAACCACGGAAGCTCTTGAGAAATTAAAATGATTATAAATTTTCACTCGGATGTCCGATTCAGGCGCATCATATCTTGAGACGCTCGAAATTAAACAACGGAAGCTCTCGAAAATTCAAATGGTCATAAGTTTTCACACGGAGGTTCAATTCAGGTGCATCATATATCGAGACGCTCGAAAGTGAACAACGGAAGCTCCCGAGAAATTAAAATTTAATAACTTTTCACTCGGATGTCCGATTCATGCACATTACATATGGAGACGCCCGAAATTGAACCACGAAAGATCTCGAGAAATTCAAATGGTCATAACTTTTCACATGGAGGTCTAATTCAGGCGCATCATATATTGAGACGCTCGAAATTGAACAACGGAAGATCTCAAGAAATTGAAATTGTCGTAACTTTTCACTCGGATGTACGATTCAGGCGCATCATATATCGAGACGCTAGAAATTGAACAACGTAAGCTCTCGAGAAATTCAAATGGTCATTACTTTTCACACGGAGGCCCGATTCAGGTGCATCATATATCGAGACGCTCGAAAGTGAACAACGGAAGCTCCCGAGAAATTCAAATTGTCATAACTTTTCACTCGGATGTCCGATTCAAGCACATCACATATAGAGACGCCCGAAATTGAACCACGGAAGATCTCGAGAAATTCAAATGGTCATAACTTTTCACACGGAGGTCCGATTCAGGCGCATCATATATCGAGATGTTCGAAATTGAACCATGGAAGCTCTTGAGAAATTAAAATGATTATAAATTTTCACTCGGATGTCCGATTCAGGCGCATCATATCTTGAGATGCTCGAAATTTAACAACGGAAGCTCTCGAGATATTCAAATGGTCATAAGTTATCAAACAGAGGTCTGATTCAGGAACACCACACATCGAGACGCTCAAAATTGAACAATGGAAGCTCTCGAGAAATTCAAATGGTCATAAGTTATCACACGGAGTTCCGATTCAGGAACATCACATATCGAGACGCTCGAAATTGAACAACGGAAGCTCTCGAGAAATTGAAAACTTTTCACTCGGATGTCCGATTCAGGCGCATCATATATCGAGACGCTCAAAATTGAACAATGGAAGCTCTCGAGAAATTAAAATTGTCATAACTTTTCACACGGATGTTCGATTCAGGCATATCACATATTGAGATGCTCGAAATTGAACAACGTAAGCTCTCGAGAAATTCAAATGGTCATAAGTTATCACAAGGAGGTCCGATTTCGGAACATCACATATCGAGACGCTCGAAATTGAACAACGGAAGCTCTCGAGAAATTGAAATGGTCATAACCTTTCATTCGGATGTCCGATTCAGGCGCATCATATATCGAGACGCTCAAAATTGAACAATGGAAGCTCTCGAGAAATTAAAATTGTCATAACTTTTCACTCGGATATCCGATTCAGGAACACCACATATCGAGACGCTCGAAATTGAACAACGGAAGCTCTCGAGAAATTGAAATGGTCATAACCTTTTACTCGGACGTTCGATTCAGGCGCATCATATATCGACACACTCAAAATTGAACAACGGAAGCTCTCGAGAAATTCAAATGGTCATAAGTTATCACACGGAGGTCCGATTCAGGGACATCACATATCGAGACGCTCGAAATTGAACAACAGAAGCTCTCGAGAAATTGAAAACCTTTCACTCGGATGACCGATTCAGGCGCATCATATATCAAGACGCTCAAAATTGAACAATGGAAGCTCTCGAGAAATTAAAATTGTCATAACTTTTCACTCGGATATCCGATTCAGGAACACCACATATCGAGACGCTCGAAATTGAACAACGGAAGCTCTTGAGAAATTGAAATTGTCATAACTTTTCACTCAGATGTCTGATTCAAGCACATCATATATTGAGATGCTCGAAATTGAACAACGGAAGCTCTCGAGAAATTCAAATGGTCATAAGTTATCACACGGAGGTCCGATTCAGGGACATCACATATCGAGACGCTCGAAATTGAACAACGGAAGCTCTCGAGAAATGGAAATGGTCATAACCTTTCACTCGGATGTCCGATTCAGGCGCATCATATATCGACACACTCAAAATTGAACAATGGAAGCTTTCGAGAAATTCAAATGGTCATAAGTTATCACACGGATGTCCAATTCAGGAACACCACATATCGAGACGCTCGAAATTGAACAACGGAAGCTCTCGAGAAATTGAAATGGTCATAACCTTTCATTCGGATGTCCGATTCAGGCGCATCATATATCGAGACGCTCAAAGTTGAACAATGGAAGCTCTCGAGAAATTAAAATTGTCATAACTTTTCACTCGGATATCCGATTCAGGAACACCACATATCGAGACGCTCGAAATTGAACAACGGAAGCTCTTGAGAAATTGAAATTGTCATAACTTTCCACTCGGATGTCTGATTCAGGCACATCATATATTTAGATGCTCGAAATTGAACAACGGAAGCTCTCGAGAAATTGAAATGGTCATAGCCTTTCACTCGGATGTCCGATTCAGGCGCATCATATATCGAGACGCTTAAAATTGAACAATGGAAGCTCTCATGAAATTAAAATTGTCATAACTTTTCACTCGGATGTCCGATTCAGGCACATCAGATATCGAGACGCTCGAAATTGAACAACGGAAGCTCTCGAGAAATTCAAATGGTCATAATTTATCAAACGGAGGTCCGATTCAGGAACATCACTTATCGAGACGCTCGAAATTGAACAACGAAAGCTCTCGAGAAATTGAAATGGTCATAACCTTTCACTCGGATGTCCGATTCAGGGGCATAATATATCGAGACGCTAGAAATTGAACTACGGAAGCTCTCGAGAAATTTAAATGATTATAAATTTTCCCTCGGATGTCCAATTCAGGCACATCAGATATCGAGACGCTCGAAATTGAAGAACAAAATCACTCGAGAAATTCAAATGGTCATAAATTATCAGACGGAGGTCCGATTCAGGCGCATCATATATCGAGACACGCTCGAAATTGAACAATGGAAGCTCTCGACAATTTCAAATTGTCATAACTTTTCATTCGGATGTCCGATTCAGGCACATCAGATATCGAGACGTTCGAAATTAAAAAACGGAACCTCTCGAGAAATTCAAATAGTTATAACTTTTCACACCAAGGTCCGATTCAAGCACATCACATATGGAAACGCCCGAAATTGAACCACGGAAGCTCTTGAGAAATTGAAGTTGTCATAACTTTTCACTCGGATGTCCGATTCAGGAACATCATATATTGAGATGCACAAAATTGAACTATGGAAGCTCTCGAGAAATTCAAATGGTCATAACTTTTCACACGGAGGTCCGATTCAAGCACATCACATATGGAGACGCCAGAAATTGAACAACGGAAGATCTCGAGAAATTCAAATGGTCATAACTTTTTACACGGAGGTCCGATTCAGGCGAATCATATATCGAGACGCTCGAAATTGAACAACGGAAGCTCTCGAGAAATTAAAATTGTCATAACTTTCCACTCGGATGTCCGATTCAAGCACATCACATATGGAGACGCCCGAAATTGAACCACGGAAGCTCTTGAGAAATTGAAGTTGTCATAACTTTTCACTCGGATGTCCGATTCAGGCACATCATATATTGAGATGCTCGAAATTGAACAATGGAAGCTCTCGAGAAATTCAAATGGTCATAAGTTATCACACGGAGGTCCGAATCAGGAACATCACATATCGAGACGCTCGAAATTGAACAACGGAAGCTCTCAAGAAATTGAAATGGTCATAACCTTTCACTCGGATGTCCGATTCAGGCGCATAATATATCGAGACGCTCGAAATTGAACAACGGAAGCTCTCGAGAAATTGAAATGGTCATAACTTTTCACTCAGATGTCCGATTCAGGCGCATAATATATCGAGACGCTCGAAATTGAACTACGGAAGCTCTCGAGAAATTTAAATGATTATAAATTTTCACTCGGATGTCCAATTCAGGCACATCAGATATCGAAACCCTCGAAATTAATCAACGGAACCTCTCGAGAAATTCAAATGGTCATAACTTTTCACACGAAAATCCGATTCAAGCACATCACACATGGAGACGCCCGAAATTGAACCACGAAAGATCTCGAGAAATTCAAATGGTCATAACTTTTCACTCGGATGTCCGATTCAGGCGCATAATATATCGAGACGCTCAAAATTGAACAACGGAAGCTCTCGAGAAATTTAAATGATCATAAATTTTCACTCAGTTGTCCAATTCAGGCGCATCATATATCGAGACGCTCGAAATTGAACAATGGAAGCTCTCGAGATATTGAAATTGTCATAACTTTTCACTCGAATGTCTGATTCAGGCACATCATACATTGAGATGCTCGACATTGAACAATGGAAGCTCTCGAGAAATTCAAATGGTCATAAGTTATCACACGGAGGTCCGATTCAGGAACAACACATATCGAGACACTCGAAATTGAACAACGGAAGCTCTCGAGAAATTTAAATGGTCATAACCTTTCACTCGGATGTCCGATTCAGGCGCATCATATATCGAGACTCTCGAAATTGAACAATGGAAGCCCTCGAGAAATTAAAATTGTCATAACTTTTCACTCGGATGTCCGATTCAGGCATATCAGATATCGAGACGCTCGAAATTAAAAATCGGAACCTCTCGTGAAATTCAAATAGTTATAAATTTTTTCACGAAGGTCCGATTCAAGCACATCACATATGGAGACGCCCGAAATTGAACCACGAAAGATCTCGAGAAATTCAAATGGTCATAACTTTTAACACGAAGGTCCAATTCAAGCACATAATATATCGAGACGCTCGAAATTGAACAACGAAATCTCTCGAGAAATTCAAATGGTCATAAATTATCACACGGAGGTCCGATTCAGGCGCATCATATATCGAGACGCTTGAAATTGAACAACGAAAGCTCTCGAGAAATTTAAATGATCATAAATTTTCACTCGGATGTATGATTCAGGCGCATCATATATCGAGACACTCGAAATTGAACAACGAAATCTCTCGAAAAATTCAAATGGTCATAACTTTTAACACGGAGGTCCGATTCAAGCGCATCACATATGGAGACGTTCGAAATTGAACCACGGAAGCTCTTGAGAAATTGAAATTGTGATAACTTTTCACTCGGATGTCCGATTCAGGCACATCATATATTGAGATGCTCGAAATTGAACAACGGAAGCTCTCGAGAAATTCAAATGGTCATAAGTTATCACACAGAGGTCCGATTCAGGAACACCACATATCGAGACGCTCAAAATTGAACAACGGAAGCTCTCGAGAAATTGAAATTGTCATAACCTTTTACTCAGATTTCCGATTCAGGCGCATCATATATCGAGAAGCTCAAAATTGAACAATGGAAGCTCTCGAGAAATTCAAATAGTCATAAGTTATCACACGGAGGTCCGATTCAGGAACATCACATATCGAGACGCTCGAAATTGAACAACGGAAGCTCTCGAGAAATTGAAATGCTCATAACCTTTCACTTGGATGTCCGATTCAGGCGCATCATATATTGAGACACTAAAAATTGAACAATGGAAGCTCTCGAGAAATTCAAATGGTCATAAGTTATCACACGGAAGTCCGATTCAGGAACATCACATATTGAGACGCTCGAAATTGAACAACGGAAGCTCTTGAGAAATTGAAATGGTCATAACTTTTCACTCGGATGTCCGATTCAGGCGCATCATATATCGAGACGCTGAAAATTGAACAATGTAAGTTCTCGAGAAATTGAAATGGTCATAACTTATCACTCAGATGTCCGATTCAGGCGCATAATATATCGAGACGCTCGAAATTCAACTACGGAAGCTCTCTAGAAATTTAAATGATAATAAATTTTCACTCGGATGTCCAATTCAGGCACATCAGATATCGAGACGCTTGAAATTGAACAACGAAATCACTAGAGAAATTCAAATGGTCATAAATTATCATACGGAGGTCCGATTCAGGCGCATCATATATCGAGACGCTCGAAATTGAACAACGAAATCACTCGAGAAATTCAAATGGTCATAAATTATCATACGGATGTCCGATTCAGGCGCATCATATATCGAGACGCTCGAAATTGAACAATGGAAGCTCTAAACAATTTAAAATTGTCATAACTTTTCATTCGGATGTCCGATTCAGGCACATCAGATATCGAGACGCTCGAAATTAAAAAACGGAACCTCTCGAGAAATTCAAATGGTCATAACTTTTCACACGGAGGTCTGATTCAAGCACATCACATATGGAGACGCCCGAAATTGAACAACGGAAGATCTCGAGAAATTCAAATGGTCATAACTTTTCACACGGAGGTCCGATTCAGGTGCATCATATATCGAGACGCTCGAAATGAAAAAACGGAACCTCTCGAGAAATTCAAATAGTTATAACTTTTCACACGAAGGTCCGATTCAAGCACATCACATATGGAGACGCCCGAAATGGAACCACGGAAGCTCTTGAGAAATTGAAGTTGTCATAACTTTTCACTCGGATGTCCGATTCAGGCGCATCATATATCGAGACGCTCGAAATTGAACAACGGAAGCTCTTGCGAAATTAAAATTGTCATAACTTTCGACTCGGATGTCCGATTCAAGCACATCACATATGGAGACGCCCGAAATTGAACAACGGAAGATCTAGAGAAATTCAAATGGTCATAACTTTTTACACGGAGGTCCGATTCAGGCGCATCATATATCGAGACGCTCAAAATTGAACAACGGAAGCTCTCGAGAAATTAAAATTGTCATAACTTTCCACTCGGATGTCCGATTCAATCACATCACATATGGAGACGCCCGAAATTGAAACACGGAAGCTCTTGAGAAATTTAAGTTGTCATAACTTTTCACTCGGATGTCCGATTCAGGCACATCATATATTGAGATGCTCGAAATTGAACAATGGAAGCTCTCGAGAAATTCAAATGGTCATAAGTTATCACACGGAAGTCCGATTCAGGAACATCACATATTGAGACGCTCGAAATTGAACAACGGAAGCTCTTGAGAAATTGAAATGGTCATAACTTTTCACTCGGATGTCCGATTCAGGCGCATCATATATCGAGACGCTGAAAATTGAACAATGTAAGTTCTCGAGAAATTGAAATGGTCATAACTTATCACTCAGATGTCCGATTCAGGCGCATAATATATCGAGACGCTCGAAATTCAACTACGGAAGCTCTCTAGAAATTTAAATGATAATAAATTTTCACTCGGATGTCCAATTCAGGCACATCAGATATCGAGACGCTTGAAATTGAACAACGAAATCACTAGAGAAATTCAAATGGTCATAAATTATCATACGGAGGTCCGATTCAGGCGCATCATATATCGAGACGCTCGAAATTGAACAACGAAATCACTCGAGAAATTCAAATGGTCATAAATTATCATACGGATGTCCGATTCAGGCGCATCATATATCGAGACGCTCGAAATTGAACAATGGAAGCTCTCGACAATTTAAAATTGTCATAACTTTTCATTCGGATGTCCGATTCAGGCACATCAGATATCGAGACGCTCGAAATTAAAAAACGGAACCTCTCGAGAAATTCAAATGGTCATAACTTTTCACACGGAGGTCTGATTCAAGCACATCACATATGGAGACGCCCGAAATTGAACAACGGAAGATCTCGAGAAATTCAAATGGTCATAACTTTTCACACGGAGGTCCGATTCAGGTGCATCATATATCGAGACGCTCGAAATGAAAAAACGGAACCTCTCGAGAAATTCAAATAGTTATAACTTTTCACACGAAGGTCCGATTCAAGCACATCACATATGGAGACGCCCGAAATGGAACCACGGAAGCTCTTGAGAAATTGAAGTTGTCATAACTTTTCACTCGGATGTCCGATTCAGGCGCATCATATATCGAGACGCTCGAAATTGAACAACGGAAGCTCTTGCGAAATTAAAATTGTCATAACTTTCGACTCGGATGTCCGATTCAAGCACATCACATATGGAGACGCCCGAAATTGAACAACGGAAGATCTAGAGAAATTCAAATGGTCATAACTTTTTACACGGAGGTCCGATTCAGGCGCATCATATATCGAGACGCTCAAAATTGAACAACGGAAGCTCTCGAGAAATTAAAATTGTCATAACTTTCCACTCGGATGTCCGATTCAATCACATCACATATGGAGACGCCCGAAATTGAAACACGGAAGCTCTTGAGAAATTTAAGTTGTCATAACTTTTCACTCGGATGTCCGATTCAGGCACATCATATATTGAGATGCTCGAAATTGAACAATGGAAGCTCTCGAGAAATTCAAATGGTCATAAGTTATCACACGGAGGTCCGATTCAGGAACATCACATATCGAGACGCTCGAAATTGAACTACGGATGCTCTCGAGTAATTTAAATGATTATAAATTTTCACTCGGATGTCCAATTCAGGCACATCAGATATCGAGACGCTCGAAATTAATCAACGGAACCTCTCAAGAAATTCAAATGGTCATAACTTTTCACACGAAAATCCGATTCAAGCACATCACACATGGAGACGCCCGAAATTGAACCACGAAAGATCTCGAGAAATTCAAATGGTCATAACTTTTAACACGGAGGTCCAATTCAAGCACATAATATATCGAGACGCTCGAAATTGAACAACGAAATCTCTCGAGAAATTCAAATGGTCATAAATTATCACACGGAGGTCCGATTCAGGCGCATCATATATCGAGACGCTTGAAATTGAACAACGGAAGCTCTCGAGAAATTTAAATGATTATAAATTTTCACTCGAATGTTCGATTCAGGCGCATCATATATCGAGACACTCGAAATTGAACAACGAAATCTCTCGAGAAATTCAAATGGTCATAACTTTTAACACGGAGGTCCGATTCAAGCGCATCACATATGGAGACGTTCGAAATTGAATCACGGAAGCTCTTGAGAAATTGAAATTGTCATAACTTTTCACTCGGATGTCCGATTCAGGCACATCATATATTGAGATCCTCGAAATTGAACAACGGAAGCTCTCGAGAAATTCAAATGGTCATAAGTTATCACACGGAGGTCCGATTCAGGAACATCACATATCGAGACGCTCGACATTGAACAACGGAAGCTCTCGAGAAATTGAAATGGTCATAACCTTTCACTCGGATGTCCAATTTAGGCGCATCATATATCGAGACGCTCAAAATTGAACAATGGAAGCTCTCGAGAAATTCAAATGGTCATAAGTTATCACACGGAGGTCCGATTCAGGAACATCACATATCGAGACGCTTGAAATTGAACCACGGAAGCTCTCGAGAAATTGAAATGGTCATAAGTTTTCACACGGATGTCCGATTCAGGCGCATCATATATCGAGACGCTCAAAATTGAACAATGGAAGCTCTCAAGAAATTTAAATGGTCATAACTTATCACTCAGATGTCCGATTCAGGCGCATAATATATCGAGACGCTTGAAATTCAACTACGGAAGCTCTTGAGAAATTTAAATGATTATAAATTTTCACTCGGATGTCCAATTTAGGCACATCAGATATCGAGACGCTCGAAATTGAACAACGAAATCACTCAAGAAATTCAAATGGTCATAAATTATCACACGGAGGTCCGATTCAGGCGCATCATATATCGAGACGCTCGAAATTGAACAATGGAACCTCTCGACAATTTAAAATTGTCATAACTTTTCATTCGGATGTCCGATTCAGGCACATCAGATATCGAGACGCTCGAAATTATAAAACGGAACCTCTCGAGAAATTGAAATGGTCATAACTTTTCACACGGAGGTTTTATTCAAGCACATCACATATGGAGGCGCCCGAAATTGAACAACGGAAGATCTCGAGAAATTCAAATGGTCATAACTTTTCACACGGAGGTCTGATTCAGGTACATCATATATCGAGACGCTCGAAATTGAACAATGGAAGCTCTCGACAAATTGAAATTGTCAAAACTTTCCACTCGGATATCCGATTCAAGCACATCACATATGGAGACGCCCGAAATTGAACCACGGAAGCTCTTGAGAAATTGAAGTTGTCATAACTTTTCACTCGGATGTCCGATTCAGGCACATCATATATTGAGATGCTCGAAATTGAACAATGGAAGCTCTCGAGAAATTCAAATGGTCATAAGTTATCACACGGAGGTCCGATTCAGGAACATCACATATCGAAACGCTCAAAATAATAAAACGAAACCTCTCGAGAAATTCAAATGGTCATAACTTTTCACACGGAGGTCCGATTCAAGCACATCACATATGGAGACGCCCGAAATTGAATAACGGAAGATCTCGAGAAATTCGAATGGTCATAACTTTTCACACGGAGCTCTGATTTAGGTGCATCATATATCGAGACGCTCGAAATTGCACAATGGAAGCTCTCGACAAATTGAAATTGTCCAAACTTTCCACTCGGATATCCGATTCAAGCACATCACATATGGAGACGCCCGAAATTGAACCACGGAAGCTCTTGAGAAATTGAACTTGTCATAACTTTTCACTCGGATGTCCGATTCAGGCACATCATATATTGAGATGCTCGAAATTGAACAACGGAAGCTCTCGAGAAATTCAAATGGTCATAAGTTATCACACGGAGGTCCGATTCAGGAACATCACATATCGAGACGCTCGACATTGAACAACGGAAGCTCTCGAGAAATTGAAATGGTCATAACCTTTCACTCGGATGTCCAATTCAGGCGCATCATATATCGAGACGCTCAAAATTGAACAATGGAAGCTCTCGAGAAATTCAAATGGTCATAAGTTATCACACGAAGGTCCGATTCAGGAACATCACATATCGAGACGCTTGAAATTGAACCACGGAAGCTCTCGAGAAATTGAAATGGTCATAACTTTTCACACGGATGTCCGATTCAGGCGCATCATATATCGAGACGCTCAAAATTGAACAATGGAAGCTCTCGAGAAATTTAAATGGTCATAACTTATCACTCAGATGTCCGATTCAGGCGCATAATATATCGAGACGCTCGAAATTCAACTACGGAAGCTCTCGAGAAATTTGAATGATTATAAATTTTCACTCAGATGTCCAATTTAGGCACATCAGATATCGAGACGCTCGAAATTGAACAACGAAATCACTCAAGAAATTCAAATGGTCATAAATTATCACACGAAGGTCCGATTCAGGCGCATCATATATCGAGACGCT
The DNA here is from genome assembly GCF_004193775.1 of Glycine soja. Taxonomy (NCBI): domain Eukaryota; kingdom Viridiplantae; phylum Streptophyta; class Magnoliopsida; order Fabales; family Fabaceae; genus Glycine; species Glycine soja. The sequence goes on from NW_021143952.1 coordinate 43,022, forward strand.
CGAAATTGAACAATGGAAGCTCTCGACAATTTAAAATTGTCATAACTTTTCATTCGGATGTCCGATTCAGGCACATCAGATATCGAGACACTCGAAATTATAAAACGGAACCTCTCGAGAAATTTAAATGGTCATAACTTTTCACACGGAGGTTTTATTCAAGCACATCACATATGGAGGCGCCCGAAATTGAACAACGGAAGATCTCGAGAAATTCAAATGGTCATAACTTTTCACACGGAGGTATGATTCAGGTACATCATATATCGAGACGCTCGAAATTGAACAATGGAAGCTCTCGACAAATTGAAATTGTCAAAACTTTCCACTCGGATATCCGATTCAAGCACATCACATATGGAGACGCCCGAAATTGAACCACGGAAGCTCTTGAGAAATTGAAATTGTCATAACTTTTCACTCGGATGTCCGATTCAGGCGCATCATATATCGAGACGCTCGAAATTAAACAACGGAAGCTCTCGAGAAATTCAAATGGTCATAAGTTATCACACGGAGGTCTGATTCAGGAACATCACATATCAAGACGCTCGAAATTGAACAACGGAAGCTCTCGAGAAATTAAAATTGTCATAACTTTTCACACGGAGGTCCGATTCAGACACATCACATATGGAGACGCCCGAAATTGAACCACGGAAGCTCTTGAGAAATTGAAATTGTCATAACTTTTCACTCGGATGTCCAATTCAGGCACATCAGATATCGAGACGCTCGAAATTGAACAACGAAATCACTCGAGAAATTCAAATGGTCATAAATTATCCCACGGAAGTCCGATTCAGGAACATCATATATCGACACACTCGAAATTGAACAATGGAAGCTCTGGACAATTTAAAATTGTCATAACTTTTCACTCGGATGTCCGATTCAAGAACATCAGATATCAAGACGCTCGAAATTAAAAAACGGAACCTCTCGAGAAATTCAAATGGTCATAACTTTTCACTCGGATGTCCGATTCAGGCACATCATATATTGAGATGCTCGAAATTGAACAATGGAAGCTTTCGAGAAATTCAAATGGTCATAAGTTATCACACGGAGGTCTTATTCAGGAAAATCACATATGGAGACGCCCGAAATTGAACAACGGAAGATCTCGAGAAATTCAAATGCTCATAACTTTTCACACGGAGGTCCAATTCAAGCGCATCATATATCGAGACGCTCGAAATTTAACAACGGAAGCTCTCGAGAAATTAAAATTGTCATAACTATTCACTCGGATGTCCGATTCAAGCACATCACATATGGAGACGCCCGAAATTGAACCACGGAAGCTCTTGAGAAATTGAAATTGTCATAACTTTTCACTCGGATGTCCGATTCAGGCGCATCATATATCGAGACGCTCGAAATTAAGCAACGGAAGCTCTCGAGAAATTCAAATGGTCATAAGTTATCACACGGAGGTCTGATTCAGGAACATCACATATCGAGACGCTCGAAATTGAACAACGGAAGCTCTCGAGAAATTAAAATTGTCATAACTTTTCACACGGAGGTTCGATTCAGACACATCACATATGGAGACGCCCGAAATTGAACCACGGAAGATCTCGAGAATTTCAAATGGTCATGAATTTTCACACGGAGGTCCGATTCAGGCGCATCATATATCGAGACTCTCGAAATTGAACAACGAAAGCTCTCGAGAAAATAAAATTGTCATAACTTTTCACTCGGATGTACGATTCAGGCACATCAGATATCGAGACGTTCGAAATTAAACAACGGAAGCTCTAGAGAAATTCAAATGGCCATAACTTTTCACACGGAGGTCCGATTCAGGTGCATCATATATCGAGACGCTCGAAAGTGAACAACGGAAGCTCCCGAGAAATTCAAATTGTCATAACTTTTCACTCGGATGTGCGATTCAAGCACATCACATATGGAGACGCCGGAAAGTGAACCACGGAAGATCTCGGGAAATTCAAATGGTCATAACTTTTCACACGGAGGTCCGATTCAGGCGCATCATATATCGAGAGGCTCGAAATTGAACAACGGAAGCTCTAGAGAAATTAAAATGATCACAAATTTTCTCTCGGATGTCCGATTCAGGCGCATCATATATCGAGACGCTCGAACTTGAACAACGAAATCTCTCGAGAAATTCAAATGGTCTTAACTTTTCACACAGAGGTCCGATTCAAGCGCATCACATATGGAGACGTTCGAAATTGAACCACGGAAGCTCTTGAGAAATTGAAATTGTCATAACTTTTCACTCGGATGTCCGATTCAGGCACATCATATATTGAGATGCTCGAAATTAAACAACGGAAGCTCTCGAGAAATTCAAATGGTCCTAAGTTATCACACAGAGGTCCGATTCAGGAACACCACATATCAAGACGCTCGAAATTGAACAACGGAAGCTCTCGAGAAATTGAAATGGTCATAACCTTTCACTCAGATGTCCGATTCAGGTGCATCATATATCGAGACGCTCAAAATTGAACAATGGAAGCTCTCGAGAAATTAAAATTGTCATAACTTTTCACTCGGATGTCCGATTCAGGCTTATCAAATATTGAGATGCTCGAAATTAAACAACGGAAGCTCACGAGAAATTCAAATGGTCATAAGTTATCACACAGAGGTCCGATTCAGGAACACCACATATCGAGACGCTCGAAATTGAACAACGGAAGCTCTCGAGAAATTTAAATGGTCATAACCTTTTACTCAGATGTCCGATTAATGCACATCATATATCGAGAAGCTCAAAATTGAACAATGGAAGCTCTCGAGAAATTAAAATTGTCATAACTTTTCACTCGGATGTCCGATTCAGGAACACCACATATAGAGACGCTCGAAATTGAACAAGGGAAGCTCTCGAGAAATTGAAATGGTCATAACCTTTCACTCGGATGTCCGATTCAGGCGCATCATATATCGAGAAGCTCAAAATTGAACAATGGAAGTTCTCGAGAAATTAAAATTGTCATCACTTTTCACTCGGATGTCCGATTCAGGAACACCACATAACGAGACGCTCGAAATTGAACAACGGAAGCTCTCGAGAAATTGAAATGGTCATAACCTTTCACTCGGATGTCCGATTCAGGCACTTCATATATCGAGACGCTCAAAATTGAACAATGGAAGCTCTCGAGAAATTAAAATTGTCATAACTTTTCACTCGGATGTCTGATTCAGGCATGTCAAATATTGAGATGCTCGAAATTGAACAACGGAAGCTCTCGAGAAATTCAAATGGTCATAAGTTGTCACACGGAGGTCCGATTCAGGAACAACACATATCGAGACGCTCGAAATTGAACAACGGAAGCTCTCAAGAAATTGAAATGGTCATAACCTTTCATTCGGATGTCCGATTCAGGCGCATCATATATTGAGACGCTCAAAATTGAACAATGGAAGCTATCGAGAAATTAAAATTGTCATAACTTTTCACTCGGATGTCCGATTCAGGAACACCACATATAGAGACGCTCAAAATTGAACAACGGAAGCTCTCGAGAAATTGAAATGGTCATAACCTTTCACTCGGATGTCCGATTCAGGCGCATCATATATCGAGACGCTCAAAATTGAACAATGGAAGCTCTCGAGAAATTAAAATTGTCATAACTTTTCACTCGGATGTCCGATTCAGGCATATCAAATATTGAGACGCTCAAAATTGAACAATGGAAGCTCTCGAGAAATTGAAATGGTCATAACTTTTCACTCAGATGTCCGATTCAGGCGCATAATATATCGTGACGCTCGAAATTGAACTACGGAAGCTCTCGAGAAATTTAAATGTTTATAAATTTTCACTCGGATGTCCAATTCAGGCACACCAGATATCGAGACGCTCGAAATTAATCAACGGAACCTCTCGAGAAATTCAAATGGTCATAACTTTTCACACAGAAATCCGATTCAAGAACATGACACATGGTGACGCCCGAAATTGAACCACGGAAGATCTCGAGAAATTCAAATGGTCATAACTTTTCACTCAGATGTCCGATTCAGGCGCATAATATATCGAGACGCTCAAACATGAACAACGGAAGCTTTCGAGAAATTTAAATGATCATAAATTTTCACTCGGATGTCCGATTCAGGCGCATCATATATCGAGACGCGCGAAATTGAACAATGGAAGCTCTCTAGAAATTAAAATTGTCATAACTTTTCACTCGGATTTCCGATTCAAGCATATCAGATAGCGAGACACTCGAAATTGAAAAATGGAAGCTCTCGAGAAATTAAAATTGTCATAACTTTTCACTCGGATGTCCGATTCAGGCATATCAAATATTGAGACGCTCAAAATTGAACAACGGAAGCTCTCGAGAAATTGAAATGGTCATAACTTTTCACTCAGATGTCCGATTCAGGCGCATAATATATCGAGACGCTCGAAATTGAACTACGGAAGCTCTCGAGAAATTTAAATGTTTATAAATTTTCACTCGGATGTCCAATTCAGGCACACCAGATTTCGAGACGCTCGAAATTAATCAACGGAACCTCTCAAGAAATTCAAATGGTCATAACTTTTCACACAGAAATCCGATTCAAGAACATCACACATGGTGACGCCCGAAATTGAACCACGGAAGATCTCGAGAAATTCAAATGGTCATAACTTTTCACTCAGATGTCCGATTCAGGCGCATAATATATCGAGACGCTCAAACATGAACAACGGAAGCTTTCGAGAAATTTAAATGATCATAAATTTTCACTCGGATGTCCGATTCAGGCGCATCATATATCGAGACGCTCGAAATTGAACAATGGAAGCTCTCTAGAAATTAAAATTGTCATAACTTTTCACTCGGATTTCCGATTCAAGCATATCAGATAGCGAGACTCTCGAAATTGAAAAATGGAAGCTCTCGAGAAATTAAAATTGTCATAACTTTTAACTCGGATGTCCGATTCAGGCATATCAGATATCGAGACACTCGAAATTAAAAAACGGAACCTCTCGAGAAATTCAAATGCTCATAACTTTTCACACGGAGGTCCGATTCAGGCGCATCATATATCGAGACGCTCGAAATTGAACAACGGAAGCTCTCGAGAAATTAATATTGTCATATCTTTCAACTCGGATGTTCGATTCAAGCACATCACATATGGAGATGCCCGAAATTGAACCACAGAAGCTCTTGAGAAATTGATGTTGTCATAACTTTTCACTCGGATGTCTGATTCAAGCGCATCATATATCGAGACGCTCAAAATTGAACAATAGAAGCTCTCGAGAAATTCAAATGGTCATAAGTTATCACACGGAGGTCCGATTTAGGAACATCACATATCGAGACGCTCGAAATTGAACAACGGAAGCTCTTGAGAAATTGAAATGGTCATAACCTTTCACTCGGATGTCTTATTCAGGCGCATCATATATCGAGACGCTCAATATTGAACACCGGAAGCTCTCGAGAAATTGAAGTGGTCATAACTTATAACTCTGATGTCCGATTGAGGCGCATAATATATCGAGACGCTCGAAATTGAACTACGGAAGCTCTCGAGAAATTTAAATGGTCATAACCTTTCACTTAAATGTCCAATTCAGGCACATCAGATATCGAGACGCTCGAAAATGAACAACGAAATCACTCGAGAAATTTAAATGGTCATAAATTATCACACGGACGTCCAATTCAGGCGCATCATATATCGAGACGCTCGAAATTGAACAACGGAAGATCTCGAGAAATTGAAATTGTCATAACTTTTCACTCGGATGTCCGATTCAGGCGCATCATATATCGAGACGCTCGAAATTGAACAACGGAAGCTCTCGAGAAATTCAAATGGTAATAAGTTATCACACGGAGGTCCGATTCAGGAACATCACATATGGAGACGCTCGAAACTGAAAAACGGAAGCTCTCGAGAAATTGAAATGGTCATAACCTTTCACTCGGATGTCCGATTCAGGCGCATAATATATCGAGACGCGCGAAATTGAACAACGGAAGCTCCCGAGATATTGAAATGGTCATAACTTTTCACTCAGATGTCCGATTCAGGCGCATAATATATCGAGGCGCTCGAAATTGAACTACGGAAGCTCTCGAGAAATTTAAATGGTCATAACCTTTCACTCGGATGTCCAATTCAAGCACATCAGATATTGAGACGCTCGAAATTGAACAATGGAAGCTCTCGAGAAATTAAAATTGTCATAACTTTCCACTCGGATGTTCGATTCAAGCACATCACATATGGAGACGCCCGAAATTGAACAACGGAAGCTCTTGAGAAATTGAAATGGTCATAACTTTTCACTCGGTTGTCCGATTCAGGCGCACAATTTATTGAGACGCTCGAAATTGAACAACCAAAGCTCTCGAGAAATTCAAATGGTAATAAGTTATCACACGGAGGTCCGATTCAGGAACATCACATATCGAGATGCTCGAAATTGAACAACGGAAGCTCTTGAGAAATGGAAATGGTCATAACCTTTCAGTCGGACGTCCGATTCAGGCGCATAATATATCGAGACGCTCGACATTGAACAACGGAAGCTCTCCAAAAATTGAAATGGTCATAACTTTTCACTCGGATGTCCAATTCAGGGACATCAGATATCGACACCGTCGAAATCGAACAACGAAATCTCTCGAGAAATTCAAAAAGTAATAAATTATCACACGGAGGTCCGATTCAGGCGCATCATATATCGAGACACTCGAAATTGAACAATCGAAGCTCTCTACAATTCAAAATTGTCATAACTTTTCACTCGGATGTCTTATTCAGGCACATCAGATATCGAGACGCTAGAAATTAAAAAATGGATCCTCTCGAGAAATTCAAATGGTCATAACTTTTCACACGGAGGTCCGATTCAAGCACATCACATATGGGGACGCCCGAAATTGAACAACGGAAGATCTCGAGAAATTCAAATGGTCATAACTTTTCACACGGAAGTCCGATTCAGGCGCATCATATATCGAGACTCTCGAAATTGAACAACGGAAGCTCTCGAGAAATTCAAATGGTCATAAGTTATCACATGAAGGTTCGATTCAGGAACATCACATATCGAGACGCTCGAAATTGAACAACGGAAGCTCTCGAGAAATTGAAATGGTCATAAGCTTTCACTCGGATGTCCGATTCAGGCGCATCATATATCGAGACGCTCGAAATTGAACAACGGAAGCTCTCGAGAAATTGAAATGGTCATAACTTTTCACTCAGATGTCCGATTCAGGCGCATCATATATCGAGACGCTCGAAATTGAACAACGGAAGCTCTCGATAAATTTAAATGATCATAAATTTTCACTCGGAAGTCCGATTCAGGCGCATCATATATCGAGACGCTGGAAATTGAACAACGGAAGCTCTCGAGAAATTCAAATAGTTATAACTTTTCACACGGAGGTCCGATTCAAGCACATCACATATGGAGACGCCCGAAATTGAACCACGGAAGATCTCGAGAAATTCAAATGGTCATAACTTTTCACACGGAGGTCCAATTCAAGCAAATCATATATCGAGACGCTCGAAATTGAACAACGAAATCTCTCGAGAAATTCAAATGGTCATAAATTATCACACGGAGGTCCGATTCAGGCGCATCATATATTGAGACGCTCGAAATTGAACAATGGAAGCTCTCGAGAAATTCAAATGGTCATAAATTATCACACGGAGGTCCGATTCAAGCGCATCATATATCGAGACGCTCGAAATTGAACAACGGAAGCTCTGGAGAAATTTAAATGATCATAAATTTTCACTCGGATGTCCGATTCAGGCGCATCATATATCAAGACACTCGAAATTGAATAATGAAAAGCTCTCGAGAAATTCAAATAGTCATAAGTTATCACACGGAGGTCCGATTTAGGTGCATCATATATCGAGACGCTCGAAATTGAACAACGGAAGCTCTCGAGAAATTGAAATGGTCATAACCTTTCACTCGGATGTCTGATTCACGCGCATCATATATCGAGATGCTCAAAATTGAACAACGGAAGCTCTCGAGAAATTGAAATGGTCATAACTTATCTCTCAGATGTCCGATTCAGGCGCATAATATATCGAGACGCTCGAAATTCAACTACGGAAGCTCTCGAGAAATTTAAATGGTCATAACCTTTCAGTCGGAGTTCCAATTCAAGCACATCAGATATCGAGACGCTCGAAATTGAACAACGGAAGCTCTCGAGAAATTAAAATTGTCATAAATTATCACACGGAGGTCCGATTCAAGCGCATCATATATCGAGACGCTCGAAATTGAACAATGGAAGCTCTCGAGAAATTCAAATGGTCATAAATTATCACACGGAGGTCCGATACAGGCGCATCATATATCGAGACGCTCGAAATTGAACAACGGAAGCTCTGGAGAAATGGAAATGGTCATAACCTTTCAGTCGGATGTCCGATTCAGGCGCATCATATATCGAGACGCTCGACATTGAACAACGGAAGCTCTCCAAAAATTGAAATGGTCATAACTTTTCACTCGGATGTCCAATTCAGGGACATCAGATATCGAGACCGTCGAAATCGAACAATGAAATCTCTCGAGAAATTCAAAAAGTAATAAATTATCACACGGAGGTCCGATTCAGGCGCATCATATATCGAGACACTCGAAATTGAACAATCGAAGCTCTCTACAATTCAAAATTGTCATAACTTTTCACTCGGATGTCTTATTCAGGCACATCAGATATCGAGACGCTAGAAATTAAAAAATGGATCCTCTCGAGAAATTCAAATGGTCATAACTTTTCACACGGAGGTCCGATTCAAGCACATCACATATGGGGACGCCCGAAATTGAACAACGGAAGATCTCGAGAAATTCAAATGGTCATAACTTTTCACACGGAAGTCCGATTCAGGCGCATCATATATCGAGACTCTCGAAATTGAACAACGGAAGCTCTCGAGAAATTCAAATGGTCATAAGTTATCACATGAAGGTTCGATTCAGGAACATCACATATCGAGACGCTCGAAATTGAACAACGGAAGCTCTCGAGAAATTGAAATGGTCATAAGCTTTCACTCGGATTTCCGATTCAGGCGCATCATATATCGAGACGCTCGAAATTGAACAACGGAAGCTCTCGAGAAATTGAAATGGTCATAACTTTTCACTCAGATGTCCGATTCAGGCGCATCATATATCGAGACGCTCGAAATTGAACAATGGAAGCTCTCTAGAAATTAAAATTGTCATAACGTTTCACTCGGACTTCCGATTCAGGCATATCAGATATCGAGATGCTCGAAATTAAAAAACGAACCTCTCGAGAAATTCAAATAGTTATAACTTTTCACACGAAGGTCCGATTCAAGCACATCACATATGGAGACGCCCGAAATTGAACCACGGAAGATCTCGAGAAATTCAAATGGTCATAACTTTTCACACGGAGGTCCAATTCAAGCACATCATATATCGAGACGCTCAAAATTGAACAACGAAATCTCTCGAGAAATTCAAATGGTCATAAATTATCACACGGAGGTCCGATTCGGCGCATCATATATTGAGACGCTCGAAATTGAACAATGGAAGCTCTCGAGAAATTCAAATGGTCATAAATTATCACACGGAGGTCCGATTCAAGCGCATCATATATCGAGACGCTCGAAATTGAACAACGGAAGCTCTGGAGAAATTTAAATGATCATAAATTTTCACTCGGATGTCCGATTCAGGCGCATCATATATCAAGACACTCGAAATTGAATAACGAAATCTCTCGAGAAATTCAAATGGTCATAACTTTTCACACGGAGGTCCGATTCAAGCGCATCACATATGGAGACGTTCGAAATTAAACCACGGAAGCTCTTGAGGAATTTAAATTGTCATAACTTTTCACTCAGATGTCCGATTCAGGCGCATCATATATCGAGACGCTCAAAATTGAATAATGGAAGCTCTCGAGAAATTCAAATAGTCATAAGTTATCACACGGAGGTCCGATTCAGGAACATCACATATCGAGGCCCTCGAAATTGAACAATGAAAGCTCTCGAGAAATTGAAATGCTCATAACCTTTTACTCGGATGTCCGATTCAGGTGCATCATATATCGAGACGCTCAAAATTGAACAACGGAAGCTCTCGAGAAATTGAAATGGTCATAACTTTTCACTCAGATGTCCGATTCAGGCGCATCATATATCGAGACGCTCAAAATTGAATAATGGAAGCTCTCGAGAAATTCAAATAGTCATAAGTTATCACACGGAGGTCCGATTTAGGCGCATCATATATCGAGACGCTCGAAATTGAACAACGGAAGCTCTCGAGAAATTGAAATTGTCATAACCTTTCACTCGGATGTCTGATTCAGGCGCATCATATATCGAGATGCTCAAAATTGAACAACGGAAGCTCTCGAGAAATTGAAATGGTCATAACTTATCACTCAGATGTCCGATTCAGGCGCATAATATATCGAGACGCTCGAAATTCAACTACGGAAGCTCTCGAGAAATTTAAATGGTCATAACCTTTCACTCGGAGTTCCAATTCAAGCACATCAGATATCGAGACGCTCGAAATTGAACAACGGAAGCTCTCGAGAAATTAAAATTGTCATAAATTATCACACGGAGGTCCGATTCAGGCGCATCATATATCGAGACGCTCGAAATTGAACAATGGAAGCTCTCGAGAAATTCAAATGGTCATAAATTATCACACGGAGGTCCGATTCAAGCGCATCATATATCGAGACGCTCGAAATTGAACAACGGAAGCTCTGGAGAAATTTAAATGATCATAAATTTTCACTCGGATGTCCGATTCAGGCGCATCATATATCAAGACACTCGAAATTGAATAATGGAAGCTCTCGAGAAATTCAAATAGTCATAAGTTATCACACGGAGGTCCGATTTAGGTGCATCATATATCGAGACGCTCGAAATTGAACAACGGAAGCTCTCGAGAAATTGAAATGGTCATAACCTTTCACTCGGATGTCTGATTCAGGCGCATCATATATCGAGATGCTCAAAATTGAACAACGGAAGCTCTCGAGAAATTGAAATGGTCATAACTTATCTCTCAGATGTCCGATTCAGGCGCATAATATATCGAGACGCTCGAAATTCAACTACGGAAGCTCTCGAGAAATTTAAATGGTCATAACCTTTCAGTCGGAGTTCCAATTCAAGCACATCAGATATCGAGACGCTCGAAATTGAACAACGGAAGCTCTCGAGAAATTAAAATTGTCATAAATTATCACACGGAGGTCCGATTCAAGCGCATCATATATCGAGACGCTCGAAATTGAACAATGGAAGCTCTCGAGAAATTCAAATGGTCATAAATTATCACACGGAGGTCCGATACAGGCGCATCATATATCGAGACGCTCGAAATTGAACAACGGAAGCTCTGGAGAAATTTAAATGATCATAAATTTTCACTCGGATGTCCGATTCAGGCGCATCATATATCGAGACGCTCAAAATTGAACAATGGAAGCTCTCGAGAAATTCAAATGGTCATAAGTTATCACACGAAGGTCTGATTTAGGAGCATCACATATCGAGACGCTCGAAATTGAACAACGGAAGCTCTCGAGAAATTGAAATGGTCATAACCTTTCACTCAGATGTCCGATTCAGGAGCATCACATATCGAGACGCTCGAAATTGAACAACGGAAGCTCTCGAGAAATTGAAATGGTCATAACCTTTCACTCGGATGTCTGATTCAGGCGCATCATATATCGAGATGGTCAAAATTGAACAACGGAAGCTCTCAAGAAATTGAAATGGTCATAACTTATCACTCAGTTGTCCGATTCAGGCGCATAATATATCGAGGCGCTCGAAATTGAACTACGGAAGCTCTCGAGAAATTTAAATGGTCATAACCTTTCACTCGGATGTCCAATTCAAGCACATCAGATATTGAGACGCTCGAAATTGAACAATGGAAGCTCTCGAGAAATTAAAATTGTCATAACTTTCCACTCGGATGTTCGATTCAAGCACATCACATATGGAGACGCCCGGAATTGAACCACGGAAGCTCTTGAGAAATTGAAATGGTCATAACTTTTCACTCGGTTGTCCGATTCAGGCGCACAATTTATCGAGACGCTCGAAATTGAACAACCAAAGCTCTCGAGAAATTCAAATGGTAATAAGTTATCACACGGAGGTCCGATTCAGGAACATCACATATCGAGATGCTCGAAATTGAACAACGGAAGCTCTTGAGAAATGGAAATGGTCATAACCTTTCAGTCGGACGTCCGATTCAGGCGCATAATATATCGAGACGCTCGACATTGAACAACGGAAGCTCTCCAAAAATTGAAATGGTCATAACTTTTCACTCGGATGTCCAATTCAGGGACATCAGATATCGAGACCGTCGAAATCGAACAATGAAATCTCTCGAGAAATTCAAAAAGTAATAAATTATCACACGGAGGTCCGATTCAGGCGCATCATATATCGAGACACTCGAAATTGAACAATCGAAGCTCTCTACAATTCAAAATTGTCATAACTTTTCACTCGGATGTCTTATTCAGGCACATCAGATATCGAGACGCTAGAAATTAAAAAATGGATCCTCTCGAGAAATTCAAATGGTCATAACTTTTCACACGGAGGTCCGATTCAAGCACATCACATATGGGGACGCCCGAAATTGAACAACGGAAGATCTCGAGAAATTCAAATGGTCATAACTTTTCACACGGAAGACTGATTCAGGCGCATCATATATCGAGACTCTCGAAATTGAACAACGGAAGCTCTCGAGAAATTCAAATGGTCATAAGTTATCACATGAAGGTTCGATTCAGGAACATCACATATCGAGACGCTCGAAATTGAACAACGGAAGCTCTCGAGAAATTGAAATGGTCATAAGCTTTCACTCGGATGTCCGATTCAGGCGCATCATATATCGAGACGCTCGAAATTGAACAACGGAAGCTCTCGAGAAATTGAAATGGTCATAACTTTTCACTCAGATGTCCGATTCAGGCGCATCATATATCGAGACGCTCGAAATTGAACAATGGAAGCTCTCTAGAAATTAAAATTGTCATAACGTTTCACTCGGACTTCCGATTCAGGCATATCAGATATCGAGATGCTCGAAATTAAAAAACGAACCTCTCGAGAAATTCAAATAGTTATAACTTTTCACACGAAGGTCCGATTCAAGCACATCACATATGGAGACGCCCGAAATTGAACCACGGAAGATCTCGAGAAATTCAAATGGTCATAACTTTTCACACGGAGGTCCAATTCAAGCACATCATATATCGAGACGCTCGAAATTGAACAACGAAATCTCTCGAGAAATTCAAATGGTCATAAATTATCACACGGAGGTCCGATTCGGCGCATCATATATTGAGACGCTCGAAATTGAACAATGGAAGCTCTCGAGAAATTCAAATGGTCATAAATTATCACACGAAGGTCCGATTCAAGCGCATCATATATCGAGACGCTCGAAATTGAACAACGGAAGCTCTGGAGAAATTTAAATGATCATAAATTTTCACTCGGATGTCCGATTCAGGCGCATCATATATCAAGACACTCGAAATTGAATAACGAAATCTCTCGAGAAATTCAAATGGTCATAACTTTTCACACGGAGGTCCGATTCAAGCGCATCACATATGGAGACGTTCGAAATTAAACCACGGAAGCTCTTGAGAAATTTAAATTGTCATAACTTTTCACTCAGATGTCCGATTCAGGCGCATCATATATCGAGACGCTCAAAATTGAATAATGGAAGCTCTCGAGAAATTCAAATAGTCATAAGTTATCACACGGAGGTCCGATTCAGGAACATCACATATCGAGGCCCTCGAAATTGAACAATGAAAGCTCTCGAGAAATTGAAATGCTCATAACCTTTTACTCGGATGTCCGATTCAGGTGCATCATATATCGAGACGCTCAAAATTGAACAACGGAAGCTCTCGAGAAATTGAAATGGTCATAACTTTTCACTCAGATGTCCGATTCAGGCGCATCATATATCGAGACGCTCAAAATTGAATAATGGAAGCTCTCGAGAAATTCAAATAGTCATAAGTTATCACACGGAGGTCCGATTTAGGCGCATCATATATCGAGACGCTCGAAATTGAACAACGGAAGCTCTCGAGAAATTGAAATTGTCATAACCTTTCACTCGGATGTCTGATTCAGGCGCATCATATATCGAGATGCTCAAAATTGAACAACGGAAGCTCTCGAGAAATTGAAATGGTCATAACTTATCACTCAGATGTCCGATTCAGGCGCATAATATATCGAGACGCTCGAAATTCAACTACGGAAGCTCTCGAGAAATTTAAATGGTCATAACCTTTCACTCGGAGTTCCAATTCAAGCACATCAGATATCGAGACGCTCGAAATTGAACAACGGAAGCTCTCGAGAAATTAAAATTGTCATAAATTATCACACGGAGGTCCGATTCAGGCGCATCATATATCGAGACGCTCGAAATTGAACAATGGAAGCTCTCGAGAAATTCAAATGGTCATAAATTATCACACGGAGGTCCGATTCAAGCGCATCATATATCGAGACGCTCGAAATTGAACAACGGAAGCTCTGGAGAAATTTAAATGATCATAAATTTTCACTCGGATGTCCGATTCAGGCGCATCATATATCAAGACACTCGAAATTGAATAATGGAAGCTCTCGAGAAATTCAAATAGTCATAAGTTATCACACGGAGGTCCGATTTAGGTGCATCATATATCGAGACGCTCGAAATTGAACAACGGAAGCTCTCGAGAAATTGAAATGGTCATAACCTTTCACTCGGATGTCTGATTCAGGCGCATCATATATCGAGATGCTCAAAATTGAACAACGGAAGCTCTCGAGAAATTGAAATGGTCATAACTTATCTCTCAGATGTCCGATTCAGGCGCATAATATATCGAGACGCTCGAAATTCAACTACGGAAGCTCTCGAGAAATTTAAATGGTCATAACCTTTCAGTCGGAGTTCCAATTCAAGCACATCAGATATCGAGACGCTCGAAATTGAACAACGGAAGCTCTCGAGAAATTAAAATTGTCATAAATTATCACACGGAGGTCCGATTCAAGCGCATCATATATCGAGACGCTCGAAATTGAACAATGGAAGCTCTCGAGAAATTCAAATGGTCATAAATTATCACACGGAGGTCCGATACAGGCGCATCATATATCGAGACGCTCGAAATTGAACAACGGAAGCTCTGGAGAAATTTAAATGATCATAAATTTTCACTCGGATGTCCGATTCAGGCGCATCATATATCGAGACGCTCAAAATTGAACAATGGAAGCTCTCGAGAAATTCAAATGGTCATAAGTTATCACACGAAGGTCCGATTCAGGCGCATCACATATCGAGACGCTCGAAATTGAACAACGGAAGCTCTGGAGAAATTTAAATGATCATAAATTTTCACTCGGATGTATGATTCAGGTGCATAATATATCGAGACGCTCGACATTGATCAACGGAAGCTCTCCAGAAGTTGAAATGGTCATAACTTTTCACTCGGATGTCCAATTCAGGGACATAAGATATCGAGACGCTCGAAATTGAACAACGAAATCTCTCGAGAAATTCAAATGGTAATAAATTATCACACGGAGGTCCGATTCAGGCGCATCATATATCGAGACACTCGAAATTGAACAATCGAAGCTCTCTACAATTCAAAATTGTCATAACTTTTCACTCGGATGTCCGCTTCAGCCACATCAGATATCGAGACGCTAGAAATTAAAAAACGGATCCTCTCGAGAAATTCAAATGGTCATAACTTTTCACACGGAGGTCCGATTCAGACGCATTATATATCGAGACTCTCGAAATTGAACAACGGAAGCTCTCGAGAAATTAAAATAGTCATAACTTTCCACTCGGATGTCCGATTCAAGCACATCACATATGGAGACGCCCGAAATTGAACCACGGAAGCTCTTGAGAAATTGAAATTGTCATAACTTTTCACTCGGATGTCCGATTCAGGCACATCATATATTGAGATGCTCGAAATTGAACAACGGAAGCTCTCGAGAAATTCAAATGGTCATAAGTTATCACACGAAGGTTTGATTCAGGAACATCACATATCGAGACGCTCGAAATTGAACAACGAAAGCTCACGAGAAATTGAAATGGTCATAAGCTTTCACTCGGATGTCCGATTCAGGCGCATCATATATCGAGTTGCTCGAAATTGAACAACGGAAGCTCTCGAGAAATTCAAATTGTCATAAGTTATCACACAGAGGTCCGATTCAGGAACAACACATATCGAGACGCTCGAAATTGAACAACGGAAGCTCTCGAGAAATTGAAATGCTCATAACCTTTCACTCGGATGTCCGATTCAGGGGCATCATATATCGAGACGCTCAAAATTGAACAATGGAGGCTCTCGAGAAATTCAAATGGTCATAAGTTATCACACGGATTGTCCGATTCAAGCCCATCACATATGGAGACGCCCGAAATTGAACCACGGAAGCTCTTGAGAAATAGAACTTGTCATAACTTTTCACTCGGATGTCCGATTCAGGCGCATCATATATCGAGACGCTCAAAATTGAACAATGGAAGCTCTCGAGAAATTCAAATGGTCATAAGTTATCACACGGAGGTTCGATTCAGGAACATCACATATCGAGACTCTCGAAATTGAACAACGAAAGCTCACGAGAAATTGAAATGGTCATAACCTTTCACTCGGATGTCCGATTCAGGCGCATAATATATCGAGACGCTCGACATTGAACAACGGAAGCTCTCGAGAAATTGAAATGGTCATAACTTTTCACCCAGATGTCCGATTCAGGCGCATAATATATCAAGATGCTCGAAATTGAACTACGGAAGCTCTCGTGAAATTTAAATGATGATAAATTTTCACTCGGATGTCCAATTCAGGCACATCAGATATCGAGACGCTCGAAATTGAACAACGAAATCTCTCGAGAAATTCAAATGGTCATAAATTATCACACGGAGGTCCGATTCAGGCGCATCATATATCGAGACGCTCAAAATTGAACAAGGAAGCTCTCGAAAAGTTAAAGTTGTCATAACTTTTCACTCGGATGTCCGATTCAGGAACATCAGATATCGAGACGCTCGAAATTAAAAAACGGAACCTCTCGAAAAATTCAAATGGTCATAACTTTTCACACGGAGGTCCAATTCAAGTACATCATATATCGAGACGTTCGAAATTGAACAACGAAATCTCTCGAGAAATTCAAATGGTCCTAAATTATCACACAGAGGTCCGATTCAGGCGCATCATATATCGAGACGCTCGAAATTGAACCACAGAAGCTCTTGAGAAATTGAACTTGTCATAACTTTTACCTCGGATGTCCGATTCAGGCACATCATATATTGAGATGCTCGAAATTGAACAACGGAAGCTCTCGAGAAATTCAAATGGTCATAAGTTATCACACAGAGGTCCGATTCAGGAACAACACATATCGAGACGCTCGAAATTGAACAACGGAAGCTCTCGAGAAATTGAAATGCTCATAACCTTTCACTCGGATGTCCGATTCAGGCGCATCATATATCGAGACGCTCAAAATTGAACAATGGAAGCTCTCGAGAAATTCAAATGGTCATAACTTTTCACACGGAGGTCCGATTCAAGCACATCACATAAGGAGACGCCCGAAATTGAACCACGGAAGATCTCGAGAAATTCAAATGGTCATAACTTTTCACACGGAGGTCCAATTCAAGCACATCATATATGGAGACGCTCGAAATTGAACAACAAAATCTCTCGAGAAATTCAAATGGTCATAAATTATCACACAGAGGTCCGATTCAGGTACATCATATATCGAGACGCTCGAAATTGAACAATGGAAGCTGTCGAGAAATTCAAATGGTCATAAATTATCACACGGAGGTCCGATTCAGGCGCATCATATATCGACACGCTCGAAATTGAACAACGGAAGCTCTGGAGAAATTTAAATGATCATAAATTTTCACCCGGATGTCCGATTCAGGCGCATCATATATCGAGACGCTCAAAATTGAACAATGGAAGCTCTCGAGAAATTCAAATGGTCATAAGTTATCACACAGAGGTCCGATTCAGGAACATCACATATCGAGACGCTCGAAATTGAACAACGAAAGCTCTCGAGAAATTGAAATGGTCATAACCTTTCACTCGGATGTCCGATTCAGGCGCATAATATATCGAAACGCTCGACATTGAACAACGGAAGCTCTTGAGTAATTGAAACGGTCATAACTTTTCACTCAGATGTCCGATTCAGGCGCATAATATATCGAGACGCTCGAAATTGAACTACGGAAGCTCTCATGAAATTTAGATGATTATAAATTTTCACTCGGATGTCCAATTCAGGCACATCAGATATCGAGACGCTCGAAATTGGACAACGTAATCTCTCGAGAAATTCAAATGGTCATAAAGTATCACACGGAGGTCCGATTCAGGCGCATCATATATCGAGACGCTTGAAGTTGAACAATGGAAGCTCTCGACAAGTTAAAGTTGTCATAACTTTTCACTCGGATGTCCGATTCAGGCACATCTGACATCGAGACACTCGAAATTAAAAAATGGAACCTCTCGAGAAATTCAAATGGTCATAACTTTTCACACGGAGGTCCGATTCAAGCACATCACATAAGGAGACGCTCGAAATTGAACAACAAAATCTCTCGAGAAATTCAAATGGTCATAAATTATCACACAGAGGTCCGATTCAGATGCATCATATATCGAGACGCTCGAAATTGAACAATGGAAGCTGTCGAGAAATTCAAATGGTCATAAATTATCACACGGAGGTCCAATTCAGGCGCATCATATATCGAGACGCTCGAAATTGAACAAGGAAGCTCTCGAAAAGTTAAAGTTGTCATAACTTTTCACTCGGATGTCCGATTCAGGAACATCAGATATCGAGACGCTCGAAATTGAACAACGAAATCTCTCGAGAAATTCAAATGGTCATAAATTATCACACGGAGGTCCGATTCAGGCGCATCATATATCGAGACGCTCAAAATTGAACAAGGAAGCTCTCGAAAAGTTAAAGTTGTCATAACTTTTCACTCGGATGTCCGATTCAGGAACATCAGATATCGAGACGCTCGAAATTAAAAAACGGAACCTCTCGAAAAATTCAAATGGTCATAACTTTTCACACGGAGGTCTAATTCAAGCACATCATATATCGAGACACTCGAAATTGAACAACGAAATCTCTCGAGAAATTCAAATGGTCATAAATTATCACACAGAGGTCCGATTCAGGCGCATCATATATCGAGACGCTCGAAATTGAACAATGGAAGTTGTCGAGAAATTCAAATGGTCATAAATTATCACACGGAGGTCCGATTCAGGCGCATCATATATCGACATTCTCGAAATTGAACAACGGAAGCTCTGGAGAAATTTAAATGATCATAAATTTTAAATCAGATGTCCGATTCAGGCGCATCATATATCGAGACGCTCGAAATTGAACAACGAAATCTCTCGAGAAATTCAAATGGTCATAACTTTTCACACGGAGGTCCGATTCAAGCGCATCACATATGGAGACGTTCGAAATTGAACCACAGAAGCTCTTGAGAAATTGAACTTGTCATAACTTTTCACTCGGATGTCCGATTCAGGCACATCATATATTGAGATGCTCGAAATTGAACAACGGAAGCTCTCGAGAAATTCAAATGGTCATAAGTTATCACACAGAGGTCTGATTCAGGAACAACACATATCGAGACGCTCGAAATTGAACAACGGAAGCTCTCGAGAAATTGAAATGCTCATAACCTTTCACTCGGATGTCCGATTCAGGCGCATCATATATCGAGACGCTCAAAATTGAACAATGGAAGCTCTCGAGAAATTCAAATGGTCATAACTTTTCACACGGAGGTCCGATTCAAGCACATCACATAAGGAGACGCCCGAAATTGAACCACGGAAGATCTCGAGAAATTCAAATGGTCATAACTTTTCACACGGAGGTCCAATTCAAGCACATCATATATGGAGACGCTCGAAATTGAACAACAAAATCTCTCGAGAAATTCAAATGGTCATAAATTATCACACAGAGGTCCGATTCAGGTACATCATATATCGAGACGCTCGAAATTGAACAATGGAAGCTGTCGAGAAATTCAAATGGTCATAAATTATCACACGGAGGTCCGATTCAGGCGCATCATATATCGACACGCTCGAAATTGAACAACGGAAGCTCTGGAGAAATTTAAATGATCATAAATTTTCACCCGAATGTCCGATTCAGGCGCATCATATATCGAGACGCTCAAAATTTGAACAATGGAAGCTCTCGAGAAATTCAAATGGTCATAAGTTATCACACAGAGGTCCGATTCAGGAACATCACATATCGAGACGCTCGAAATTGAACAACGAAAGCTCTCGAGAAATTGAAATGGTCATAACCTTTCACTCGGATGTCCGATTCAGGCGCATAATATATCGAAACGCTCGACATTGAACAACGGAAGCTCTTGAGTAATTGAAACGGTCATAACTTTTCACTCAGATGTCCGATTCAGGCGCATAATATATCGAGACGCTCGAAATTGAACTACGGAAGCTCTCATGAAATTTAGATGATTATAAATTTTCACTCGGATGTCCAATTCAGGCACATCAGATATCGAGACGCTCGAAATTGGACAACGTAATCTCTCGAGAAATTCAAATGGTCATAAAGTATCACACGGAGGTCCGATTCAGGCGCATCATATATCGAGACGCTTGAAGTTGAACAATGGAAGCTCTCGACAAGTTAAAGTTGTCATAACTTTTCACTCGGATGTCCGATTCAGGAACATCAGATATCGAGACGCTCGAAATTAAAAAACGGAACCTCTCGAAAAATTCAAATGGTCATAACTTTTCACACGGAGGTCCAATTCAAGCACATCATATATCGAGACGCTCGAAATTGAACAACGAAATCTCTCGAGAAATTCAAATGGTCATAAATTATCACACAGAGGTCCGATTCAGGCGCATCATATATCGAGACGCTCGAAATTGAACAATGGAAGTTGTCGAGAAATTCAAATGGTCATAAATTATCACACGGAGGTCCGATTCAGGCGCATCATATATCGACATTCTCGAAATTGAACAACGGAAGCTCTGGAGAAATTTAAATGATCATAAATTTTAAATCAGATGTCCGATTCAAGCGC
The DNA here is from genome assembly GCF_004193775.1 of Glycine soja. NCBI lineage: Eukaryota > Viridiplantae > Streptophyta > Magnoliopsida > Fabales > Fabaceae > Glycine > Glycine soja. The sequence goes on from NW_021143952.1 coordinate 64,344, forward strand.
ATCATATATCGAGACGCTCGAAATTGAACAACGAAATCTCTCGAGAAATTCAAATGGTCATAACTTTTCACACGGAGGTCCGATTCAAGCGCATCACATATGGAGACGTTCGAAATTGAACCACAGAAGCTCTTGAGAAATTGAACTTGTCATAACTTTTCACTCGGATGTCCGATTCAGGCACATCATATATTGAGATGCTCGAAATTGAACAACGGAAGCTCTCGAGAAATTCAAATGGTCATAAGTTATCACACAGAGGTCCGATTCAGGAACAACACATATCGAGACGCTCGAAATTGAACAACGGAAGCTCTCGAGAAATTGAAATGCTCATAACCTTTCACTCGGATGTCCGATTCAGGCGCATCATATATCGAGACGCTCAAAATTGAACAATGGAAGCTCTCGAGAAATTCAAATGGTCATAACTTTTCACACGGAGGTCCGATTTAAGCACATCACATAAGGAGACGCTCGAAATTGAACAACAAAATCTCTCGAGAAATTCAAATGGTCATAAATTATCACACAGAGGTACGATTCAGGTGCATCATATATCGAGACGCTCGAAATTGAACAATGTTAGCTGTCGAGAAATTCAAATGGTCATAAATTATCACACGGAGGTCCGATTCAGGAGCATCATATATCGAGACGCTCGAAGTTGAACAATGGAAGCTCTCGACAAGTTAAAGTTGTCATAACTTTTCACTCGGATGTCCGATTCAGGAACATCAGATATCGAGACGCTCGAAATTAAAAAACGGAACCTTTCGAAAAATTCAAATGGTCATAACTTTTCACACGGAGGTCCAATTCAAGCACATCATATATCGAGACGCTCGAAATTGAACAA
>NW_021143953.1:0-41039 GCF_004193775.1 Glycine soja
TCGAGAGCTTCCGTTGTTCAATTGCCAGCGTCTCTATATATTATACGCCTGAATCGGACCTCCGAGTGAAAAGTAATGACCATTTGAATTGCTCAATAGCTTCCATTGTTCAAATTCGAGCGTCTCGATATATTATACACCTGAATCGGACCTCTGAGTGAAAAGTTATGACCATTTTAATTTCTCGAGAGCTTCCGTTGTTCAATTTCGAGCGTCTCGATATTTTATGTGCATGAATCGGACCTCCGAGTTAAAAGTTATAACCATTTGAATATCTCGCGAGCTACCGTTGTTCAATTGCCAGCGTCTCTATATATTATACGCCTGAATCGGACCTCCGAGTGAAAAGTAATGACCATTTGAATTTCTCAAGAGCTTCCGTTGTTCAATTTCGAGCGTCTCTATATGTGATGCGCCTGATCGGACCTCCGAGTGTAAAGAAAGGACCATTTGAATTTCTCAAGAGCTTCCGTTGTTCAATTTCGAGCGTCTCGATATATTATACGCCTGAATCGGACGTCCGAGTGAAAAGTAATGACCATTTAAATTTCTCCTGAGCTTCCGTTGTTCAATTTCGAGCGTCTCGATATTTATGTGCCTGAATCAGACCTCCGAGTTAAAAGTTATAACCGTTTGAATATCTCGAGTGCTTCCGTTGTTCAATTTCGAGCGTCTCGATATATTATACGCCTGAATCGGACCTCCGAGTGAAAAGTAATGACCATTTGAATTTCTCCAGAGCTTCCATTGTTCAATTTCGGGCGTCTCGATATATTATGTGCCTGAATCGGACCTCCGAGTGAACAATTACGACCATTTCGATTGCTCAATAGCTTCCAATTATCAATTTCGAGCGTCTCGATATATTATACGCCTGAATCGGACCTCCGAGTGAAAAGTAATGACCATTTGAATTTCTCAAGAGCTTCCGTTGTTCAATTTCGAGCGTCTCTATATGTGATGCGCCTGATCGGACATCCGAGTGTAAAGAAATGACCATTTGAATTTCTCAAGAGCTTCCGTTGTTCAATTTCGGGCGTCTCGATATATTACGTGCCTGAATCGGACCTCTGAGTGAACAGTTATGACCATTTGAATTGCTCAATAGCTTCCACTGTTCAATTTTGAGCGTCTCGATATATTATACGCCTGAATCTGACGTCCGAGTGAAAAGTAATGACCATTTAAATTTCTCCAAAGCTTCCGTTGTTCAATTTCGAGCGTCTCGATATTTTATGTGCCTGAATCAGACCTCCGCGTGAAAAGTAATGACCATTTGAATTTCTCAAGAGCTTCCGTTGTTCAATTTCGAGCGTCTCGATATATTATACGCCTGAATCGGACCTCCGAGTGAAAAGTAATGACCATTTGAATTTCTCCAGAGCTTCCGTTGTTCAATTCCGAGCGTCTGGATATTTTATGTGCCTGAATCGTACATCCGAGTTAAAAGTTATAACAATTTGAATATCTCGCGAGCTTCCGTTGTTCAATTGCCAGCGTCGCGATATATTATACGCCTGTATCGGACCTCCGAGTGAAAAGTAATGACCATTTGAATTTCTCCAGAGCTTTCGTTGTTCAATTTCGAGCGTCTCGATATTTTATGTGCCTGAATCGTACATCCGAGTTAAAAGTTATAACCATTTGAATATCTCGCGAGCTTCCGTTGTTCAATTGCCAGCGTCTCTATATATTATACGCCTGAATCGGACCTCCGAGTGAAAAGTAATGACCATTTGAATTTCTCAAGAGCTTCCGTTGTTCAATTTCGAGCGTCTCTATATGTGATGCGCCTGATCGGACCTCCGAGTGTAAAGAAAGGACCATTTGAATTTCTCAAGAGCTTCCGTTGTTCAATTTCGAGCGTCTCGATATATTATACGCCTGAATCGGACGTCCGAGTGAAAAGTAATGACCATTTAAATTTCTCCAGAGCTTCCGTTGTTCAATTTCGAGCGTCTCTATATGTGATGCGCCTGATCGGACCTCCGAGTGTAAAGAAAGGACCATTTGAATTTCTCAAGAGCTTCCGTTGTTCAATTTCGAGCGTCTCGATATATTATACGCCTGAATCGGACGTCCGAGTGAAAAGTAATGACCATTTAAATTTCTCCAGAGCTTCCGTTGTTCAATTTCGAGCGTCTCTATATGTGATGCGCCTGATCGGACCTCCGAGTGTAAAGAAAGGACCATTTGAATTTCTCAAGAGCTTCCGTTGTTCAATTTCGAGCGTCTCGATATATTATACGCCTGAATCGGACGTCCGAGTGAAAAGTAATGACCATTTAAATTTCTCCAGAGCTTCCGTTGTTCAATTTCGAGCGTCTCTATATGTGATGCGCCTGATCGGACTTCCGAGTGTAAAGAAAGGACCATTTGAATTTCTCGAGAGCTTCCGTTGTTCAATTTCAAGCGTCTCGATATATTATACGCCTGAATCGGACGTCCGAGTGAAAAGTAATGACCATTTAAATTTCTCCAGAGCTTCCGTTGTTCAATTTCGAGCGTCTCGATATTTTATGTGCCTGAATCAGACCTCCGAGTTAAAAGTTATAACCGTTTGAATATCTCGAGTGCTTCCGTTGTTCAATTTCGAGCGTCTCGATATATTATACGCCTGAATCGGACCTCCGAGTGAAAAGTAATGACCATTTGAATTTCTCTAGAGCTTCCGTTGTTCAATTTCGAGAGTCTCGATATATTATGTGCCTGAATCGGACCTCCGAGTTAAAAGTTATGACTATTTGAATATCTCGAGAGCTTCCGTTGTTCAATTGCGAGCGTCTCTATATATTATACGCCTGAATCGGACCTCCGAGTGAAAAGTAATGACCATTTGAATTTCTCAAGAGCTTCCGTTGTTCAATTTCGAGCGTCTGTATATGTGATGCGCCTGATCAGACCTCCGAGTGTAAAGAAATGACCATTTGAATTTCTCAAGAACTTTCGTTGTTCAATTTCAGGCGTCTCGATATATTATGTGCCTGAATCGGTCCTCTGAATGAAAAGTTATGACCATTTTAATTTCTCGAGAGCTTCCGTTGTTCAATTGCGAGCGTCTCTATATGTGATGCGCTCGAATCGGACCTCCGAGTGAAAAGTAATGACCATTTGAATTTTTCGAGAGCTTCCGTTGTTCAGTTTCGAGCGTCTCGATATATTATGCGCATGAATCGGACCTCTGAGTGAAAAGTTATGACCATTTGAATTTCTCGAGAGGTTCCGTTGATTGATTTCGAGCGTCTCGATAGATTATGCGCCTGAATCGGACCTCCGAGTGAAAAGTTATGACCATTTGAATTGATCAAGAGCTTCCCTTGTTCAATTTCGAGCATCTCGATATATTATGCGCCTGAATCGGACCTACGAGTGAAAAGTTATGACCATTTGAATTTCTCGAGAGCTTCCTTTTTCAATTTCGAGCGTCTCGATATATTATGCGCCTGAATCGGACCTCCGAGTTAAAAGTTATGACCATTTGAATTTTTCGAGAGATTCCGTTGCTCAATTTCGAGCGTCTCGATATATTATGCGCCTGAATCGGATCTCCGAGTGAAAAGCTATGACCATTTGAATTTCTCGAGAGCTTCCGTTGTTTAATTTCGAGCGTCTTGATATATTATGCACATGAATCGGACCTCTGAGTGAAAAGTTATGACCATTTGAATTTCTTGAGAGCATCCATTGTTCAATTTCGAGCGTCTTGATATATTATGCGCCTGAATCGGATCTCCGAGTGAAAAGTTATCACCATTTGAATTTCTCGAGAGCTTCCGTTGTTCAATTTCGAGCGTCTCGATATGTTATGCATATGAATCGGACCTCTGAGTGAAAAGTTATGACCATTTGAATTTCTCGAGAGCATCCATTGTTCAATTTCGATTGTTTCGATATATTTTGCGCCCGAATCGGACCTCCGAGTTAAAAGTTATGACCATTTGAATTGCCCAAGAGCTTCCATTGTTTAATTTCGAGCGTCTCGATATATTATGCGCATTAATCGGACCTCTGAGTGAAAAGTTATGACCATTTGAATTTCTCGAGAGATTCTGTTGCTCAATTTCGAGCGTCTCGATATATTATGCGCCTGAATCGGATCTCCGAGTGAAAAGTTATCACCATTTGAATTTCTCGAGAGCTTCCGTTGTTCAATTTCGAGCGTCTCGATATGTTATGCACATGAATCGGACCTCTGAGAGAAAAGTTATGACCATTTGAATTTCTCGAGAGATTCCGTTGATCAATTTCGATTGTCTCGATATATTTTGCGCCCGAATCGGACCTCCGAGTTAAAAGTTATGACCATTTGAATTGCCCAAGAGCTTCCATTGTATAATTTCGAGCGTCTCGATATATTATGCGCATTAATCGGACCTCTGAGTGAAAAGTTATGACCATTTGAATTTCTCGAGAGATTCCGTTGATTGATTTCGAGCGTCTCGATATATTATGCGCCTGAATCGGACCTCCGAGTGAAAAGTTATGACCATTTGAATTTCTCGAGAGCTTCCATTGTTAAATTTCGAGCGTCTCGATATATTATGCGCCTGAATCGGACCTACGAGTGAAAAGTTATGACGATTTGAATTTTTCGAGAGCTTCCGTTGTTCAATTTCGAGCGTCTCGATATGTTATGCGCATGAATCGGACCTCTGAGTGAAAAGTTATGACCATTTGAATTTCTCGAGAGATCCCGTTGATTGATTTCGAGCGTCTCGATAGATTCTGCGCCTGAATCGGACCTCCGGGTGAAAAGTTATGACCATTTGAATTGCTCAAGAGCTTCCATTGTTAAATTTCGAGTGTCTCGATATATTATGCGCCTGAATCGGACCTCCGAGTGAAAAGTTCTGACCATTTGAATTGCTCAAGAGCTTCCATTGTTCAATTTCGAGCATCTCGATATATTATGCGCCTGAATCAGACCTACGAGTGAAAAGTTATGACCATTCGAATTTCTCGAGAGCGTCCATTGTTCAATTTCGATCGTCTCGATATATTTTTCGCCCGACTCGGACCGCCGAGTTAAAAGTTATGACCATTTGAATTGCCCAAGAGCCTCCATTGTTAAATTTCGAGCGTCTCGATATATTATGCGACTAAATCGGACTTCCGAGTTAAAGGTTATGAAGATTTGAATTTCTCGAGAGCTTCCGTTGTTCATTTTCGAGCATCTCGATATATTATGCGCTTGAATCGGATCTCTGAGTGAAAAGCTATGACCATTTGAGTTTCTCGAGAGCTTCCGTTGTTTAATTTCGAGCGTCTCGATATATTATGCACATGAATCGGACCTGTGAGTGAAAAGTTATGACCATTTGAATTTCTCGAGAGATTCCGTTGCTCAATTTCGAGCGTCTCGATATATTGTGCGCCTGAATCGGACCTCCGAGTTAAAATTTATGTCTATTTGAATTTCTCGAGAGCTTCCGTTGTTCAATTTCGAGCGTCTCGATATATTATGCGCCAGAATCGGATCTCCGAGTGAAAAGTTATCACCATTTTAATTTCTCGAGAGCTTCCGTTGTTCAATTTCGAGCGTCTCTATATGTGATGCGCCTGATCGGACCTCCGAGTGTAAAGAAAGGACCATTTGCATTTCTCAAGAGCTTCCGTTGTTCAAATTCGAGCGTCTCGATATTTTATGTGCCTGAATCGGACCTCCGAGTCAAAAGTTATTGCCATTTGAATATCTCTATAGCTTCCATTGTTCAATTTCGAGCGTCTCTATATGTGATGCGCTCGAATCGGACCTCCGAGAGAAAAGTAATGACCATTTGAATTTCTCGAGAGCTTCCGTTGTTCAATTTCGAGAGTCTCGATATATTATGTGCCTGAATCGTACATCCGAGTTAAAAGTTATGACCATTTGAATATCTCGAGAGCTTCCGTTGTTCAATTGCCAGCGTCTCTATATATTATACGCCTGAATCGGACCTCCGAGTGAAAAGTAATGACCATTTGAATTGCTCAATAGCTTCCATTGTTCAAATTCGAGCGTCTCGATATATTATACACCTGAATCGGACCTCTGAGTGAAAAGTTATGACCATTTTAATTTCTCGAGAGCTTCCGTTGTTCAATTTCGAGCGTCTCGATATTTTATGTGCATGAATCGGACCTCCGAGTTAAAAGTTATAACCATTTGAATATCTCGCGAGCTACCGTTGTTCAATTGCCAGCGTCTCTATATATTATACGCCTGAATCGGACCTCCGAGTGAAAAGTAATGACCATTTGAATTTCTCAAGAGCTTCCGTTGTTCAATTTCGAGCGTCTCTATATGTGATGCGCCTGATCGGACCTCCGAGTGTAAAGAAAGGACCATTTGAATTTCTCAAGAGCTTCCGTTGTTCAATTTCGAGCGTCTCGATATATTATACGCCTGAATCGGACGTCCGAGTGAAAAGTAATGACCATTTAAATTTCTCCTGAGCTTCCGTTGTTCAATTTCGAGCGTCTCGATATTTTATGTGCCTGAATCAGACCTCCGAGTTAAAAGTTATAACCGTTTGAATATCTCGAGTGCTTCCGTTGTTCAATTTCGAGCGTCTCGATATATTATACGCCTGAATCGGACCTCCGAGTGAAAAGTAATGACCATTTGAATTTCTCCAGAGCTTCCATTGTTCAATTTCGGGCGTCTCGATATATTATGTGCCTGAATCGGACCTCCGAGTGAACAATTACGACCATTTCGATTGCTCAATAGCTTCCAATTATCAATTTCGAGCGTCTCGATATATTATACGCCTGAATCGGACCTCCGAGTGAAAAGTAATGACCATTTGAATTTCTCAAGAGCTTCCGTTGTTCAATTTCGAGCGTCTCTATATGTGATGCGCCTGATCGGACATCCGAGTGTAAAGAAATGACCATTTGAATTTCTCAAGAGCTTCCGTTGTTCAATTTCGGGCGTCTCGATATATTACGTGCCTGAATCGGACCTCTGAGTGAACAGTTATGACCATTTGAATTGCTCAATAGCTTCCACTGTTCAATTTTGAGCGTCTCGATATATTATACGCCTGAATCTGACGTCCGAGTGAAAAGTAATGACCATTTAAATTTCTCCAAAGCTTCCGTTGTTCAATTTCGAGCGTCTCGATATTTTATGTGCCTGAATCAGACCTCCGCGTGAAAAGTAATGACCATTTGAATTTCTCAAGAGCTTCCGTTGTTCAATTTCGAGCGTCTCGATATATTATACGCCTGAATCGGACCTCCGAGTGAAAAGTAATGACCATTTGAATTTCTCCAGAGCTTCCGTTGTTCAATTCCGAGCGTCTGGATATTTTATGTGCCTGAATCGTACATCCGAGTTAAAAGTTATAACAATTTGAATATCTCGCGAGCTTCCGTTGTTCAATTGCCAGCGTCGCGATATATTATACGCCTGTATCGGACCTCCGAGTGAAAAGTAATGACCATTTGAATTTCTCCAGAGCTTTCGTTGTTCAATTTCGAGCGTCTCGATATTTTATGTGCCTGAATCGTACATCCGAGTTAAAAGTTATAACCATTTGAATATCTCGCGAGCTTCCGTTGTTCAATTGCCAGCGTCTCTATATATTATACGCCTGAATCGGACCTCCGAGTGAAAAGTAATGACCATTTGAATTTCTCAAGAGCTTCCGTTGTTCAATTTCGAGCGTCTCTATATGTGATGCGCCTGATCGGACCTCCGAGTGTAAAGAAAGGACCATTTGAATTTCTCAAGAGCTTCCGTTGTTCAATTTCGAGCGTCTCGATATATTATACGCCTGAATCGGACATCCGAGTGAAAAGTAATGACCATTTAAATTTCTCCAGAGCTTCCGTTGTTCAATTTCGAGCGTCTCTATATGTGATGCGCCTGATCGGACCTCCGAGTGTAAAGAAAGGACCATTTGAATTTCTCAAGAGCTTCCGTTGTTCAATTTCGAGCGTCTCGATATATTATACGCCTGAATCGGACGTCCGAGTGAAAAGTAATGACCATTTAAATTTCTCCAGAGCTTCCGTTGTTCAATTTCGAGCGTCTCTATATGTGATGCGCCTGATCGGACTTCCGAGTGTAAAGAAAGGACCATTTGAATTTCTCGAGAGCTTCCGTTGTTCAATTTCAAGCGTCTCGATATATTATACGCCTGAATCGGACGTCCGAGTGAAAAGTAATGACCATTTAAATTTCTCCAGAGCTTCCGTTGTTCAATTTCGAGCGTCTCGATATTTTATGTGCCTGAATCAGACCTCCGAGTTAAAAGTTATAACCGTTTGAATATCTCGAGTGCTTCCGTTGTTCAATTTCGAGCGTCTCGATATATTATACGCCTGAATCGGACCTCCGAGTGAAAAGTAATGACCATTTGAATTTCTCTAGAGCTTCCGTTGTTCAATTTCGAGAGTCTCGATATATTATGTGCCTGAATCGGACCTCCGAGTTAAAAGTTATGACTATTTGAATATCTCGAGAGCTTCCGTTGTTCAATTGCGAGCGTCTCTATATATTATACGCCTGAATCGGACCTCCGAGTGAAAAGTAATGACCATTTGAATTTCTCAAGAGCTTCCGTTGTTCAATTTCGAGCGTCTGTATATGTGATGCGCCTGATCAGACCTCCGAGTGTAAAGAAATGACCATTTGAATTTCTCAAGAACTTTCGTTGTTCAATTTCAGGCGTCTCGATATATTATGTGCCTGAATCGGTCCTCTGAATGAAAAGTTATGACCATTTTAATTTCTCGAGAGCTTCCGTTGTTCAATTGCGAGCGTCTCTATATGTGATGCGCTCGAATCGGACCTCCGAGTGAAAAGTAATGACCATTTGAATTTCTCAAGATCTTCCGTTGTTCAATTTCGAGCGTCTCGATATTTTATGTGCATGAATCGGACCTCCGAGTTAAAAGTTATAACCATTTGAATATCTCGAGAGCTTCCGTTGTTCAATTGCCAGCGTCTCTATATATTATACGCCTGAATCGGACCTCCGAGTGAAAAGTAATGACCATTTGAATTGCTCAATAGCTTCCATTGTTCAATTTCGAGCGTCTCGATATATTATACACCTGAATCAGACCTCTGAGTGAAAAGTTATGACCATTTTAATTTCTCGAGAGCTTCCGTTGTTCAATTTCGGGCGTCTCGATATATTATGTGCCTGAATCCGACCTCCGAGTTAAAAGTTATGGCTATTTGAATATCTCGAGAGCTTCCGTTGTTCAATTTCGAGCGTCTCTATATGTGATGCGCCTGATCGGACCTCCGAGTGTAAAGAAATGACCATATGAATTTCTCAAGAGCTTCCGTTGTTCAATTTCGGGCGTCTCGATATATTATGTGCCTGAATCGGACCTCCGAGTGAACAATTATGACCATTTGGATTGCTCAATAGCTTCCAATTATCAATTCCGAGCGTCTCGATATATTATACGCCTGAATCGGACCTCCGAGTGAAAAGTAATGACCATTTGAATTTCTCAAGAGCTTCCGTTGTTCAATTTCGAGCGTCTCTATATTTGATGCGCCTGATCGGACATCCGAGTGTAAAGAAATGACCATTTGAATTTCTCAAGAGCTTCCGTTGTTCAATTTCGGGCGTCTCGATATATTATGTGCCTGAATCCGACCTCTGAGTTAAAAATTATGACCATTTGAATATCTCGAGAGCTTCCGTTGTTCAATTGCGAGCGTCTCTATATGTGATGCGCTCGAATCGGACCTCCGAGTGAAAAGTAATGACCATTTGAATTTCTAAAGAGCTTCCGTTGTTCAATTTCGGGCGTCTCGATATATTATGTGCCTGAATCCGACCTCCGAGTTAAAAGTTATGACTATTTGAATATCTCGAGAGCTTCCGTTGTTCAATTTCGAGCGTCTCTATATGTGATCCGCCTGATCGGACCTCCGAGTTTAAAGAAATGACCATATGAATTTCTCAAGAGCTTCCGTTGTTCAATTTCGGGCGTCTCGATATATTATGTGCCTGAATCGGACCTCCGAGTGAACAATTATGACCATTTGGATTGCTCAATAGCTTCCAATTATCAATTCCGAGCGTCTCGATATATTATACGCCTGAATCGGACCTCCGAGTGAAAAGTAATGACCATTTGAATTTCTCAAGAGCTTCCGTTGTTCAATTTCGAGCGTCTCTATATGTGATGCGCCTGATCGGACATCCGAGTGTAAAGAAATGACCATTTGAATTTCTCAAGAGCTTCCGTTGTTCAATTTCGGGCGTCTCGATATATTATGTGCCTGAATCCGACCTCCGAGTTAAAAATTATGACCATTTGAATATCTCGAGAGCTTCCGTTGTTCAATTGCGAGCGTCTCTATATGTGATGCGCTCGAATCGGACCTCCGAGTGAAAAGTAATGACCATTTGAATTTCTAAAGAGCTTCCGTTGTTCAATTTCGGGCGTCTCGATATATTATGTGCCTGAATCCGACCTCCGAGTTAAAAGTTATGACTATTTGAATATCTCGAGAGCTTCCGTTGTTCAATTTCGAGCGTCTCTATATGTGATGCGCCTGATCGGACCTCCGAGTGTAAAGAAATGACCATTTGAATTTCTCAAGAGCTTCCGTTGTTCAATTTCGGGCGTGTCGATATATTATGTGCCTGAATCGGACCTCCGAGTGAACAATTATGACCATTTGGATTGCTCAATAGCTTCCAATTATCAATTTCGAGCGTCTCGATATATTATACGCCTGAATCGGACCTCCGAGTGAAAAGTAATGACCATTTGAATTTCTCAAGAGCTTCCGTTGTTCAATTTCGAGCGTCTCTATTTGTGATGCGCCTGATCGGACATCCGAGTGTAAAGAAATGACCATTTGAATTTCTCAAGAGCTTCCGTTGTCCAATTTCGGGCGTTTCGATATATTATGTGCCTGAATCGGACCTCCGAGTGAACAGTTATGACCATTTGAATTGCTCAATAGCTTCCACTGTTCAATTTTGAGCGTCTCGATATATTATACGCCTGAATCTGACGTCCGAGTGAAAAGTAATGACCATTTAAATTTCTCCAAAGCTTCCGTTGTTCAATTTCGAGCGTCTCGATATTTTATGTGCCTGAATCAGACCTCCGCGTGAAAAGTAATGACCATTTGAATTTCTCAAGAGCTTCCGTTGTTCAATTTCGAGCGTCTCGATATATTATACGCCTGAATCGGACCTCCGAGTTAAAAGTTATAACCATTTGAATATCTCGCGAGCTTCCGTTGTTCAATTGCCAGCGTCTCGATATATTATACGCCTGTATCGGACCTCTGAGTGAAAAGTAATGACCATTTGAATTTCTCCAGAGCTTCCGTTGTTCAATTTCGAGCGTCTCGATATTTTATGTGCCTGAATCGTACATCCGAGTTAAAAGTTATAACCATTTGAATATCTCGCGAGCTTCCGTTGTTCAATTGCCAGCGTCTCTATATATTATACGCCTGAATCGGACCTCCGAGTGAAAAGTAATGACCATTTGAATTTCTCAAGAGCTTCCGTTGTTCAATTTCGAGTGTCTCTATATGTGATGCGCCTAATCGGACCTCCGAGTGTAAAGAAAGGACCATTTGAATTTCTCAAGAGCTTCCGTTGTTCAATTTCGAGCGTCTCGATATATTATACGCCTGAATCGGACGTCCGAGTGAAAAGTAATGACCATTTAAATTTCTCCAGAGCTTCCGTTGTTCAATTTCGAGCGTCTCGATATTTTATGTGCCTGAATCAGACCTCCGAGTTAAAAGTTATAACCGTTTGAATATCTCGAGTGCTTCCGTTGTTAGATTTCGAGCGTCTCGATATATTATACGCCCGAATCAGACCTCCGAGTGAAAAGTAATGACCATTTGAATTTCTCGAGAGCTTCCGTTGTTCAATTTCGAGAGTCTCGATATATTATGTGCCTGAATCGGACCTCCGAGTTAAAAGTTATGACTATTTGAATATCTCGAGAGCTTCCGTTGTTCAATTGCGAGCGTCTCTATATATTATACACCTGAATCGGACCTCTGAGTGAAAAGTTATGACCATTTTAATTTCTCGAGAGCTTCCGTTGTTCAATTTCGAGCGTCTCGATATTTTATGTGCATGAATCGGACCTCCGAGTTAAAAGTTATAACCATTTGAATATCTCGCGAGCTTCCGTTGTTCAATTGCCAGCGTCTCTATATATTATACGCCTAAATCGGACCTCCGAGTGAAAAGTAATGACCATTTGAATTTCTCCAGAGCTTCCGTTGTTCAATTTCGAGCGTCTCTATATGTGATGCGCCTGATCGGACCTCCGAGTGTAAAGAAAGGACCATTTGCATTTCTCAAGAGCTTCCGTTGTTCAATTTCGGGCGCCTCGATATATTATGTGCCTAAATCCGACCTCCGAGTTAAAAGTTATGACCATTTGAATATCTCGAGAGCTTCCGTTGTTCAATTGCGAGCGTCTCTATATGTGATGCGCTCGAATCGGACCTCCGAGTGAAAAGTAATGACCATTTGAATTTCTCGAGAGCTTCCGTTGTTCAATTTTGAGCGTCTCGATATATTATACGCCTGAATCGGACGTCCGAGTGAAAAGTAATGACCATTTAAATTTCTCAAGAGCTTCCGTTTTTCAATTTCGAGCGTCTCGATATTTTATGTGCCTGAATCAGACCTCCGAGTTAAAAGTTATACCCGTTTGAATATCTCGAGTGCTTCCGTTGTTCAATTTCGAGCGTCTCGATATATTATACGCCTGAATCGGACCTCCGAATGAAAAGTAATGACCATTTGAATTTCTCCAGAGCTTCCGTTGTTCAATTTCGAGCGTCTCGATATATTATGTGCCTGAATCGGACCTCCGAGTTAAAAGTTATGACTATTTGAATATCTCGAGAGCTTCCGTTGTTCAATTGCGAGCGTCTCTATATATTATACGCCTGAATCGGACCTCCGAGTGAAAAGTAATGACCATTTGAATTTCTCAAGAGCTTCCGTTGTTCAATTTCGAGCGTCTGTATATGTGATGTGCCTGATCGGACCTCCGAGTGTAAAGAAATGACCATTTGAATTTCTCAAGAACTTCCGTTGTTCAATTTCAGGCGTCTCGATATATTATGTGCTTGAATCGGTCCTCTGAATGAAAAGTTATGACCATTTTAATTTCTCGAGAGCTTCCGTTGTTCAATTGCGAGCGTCTCTATATGTGATGCGCTCGAATCGGACCTCCGAGTGAAAAGTAATGACCATTTGAATTTCTCAAGAGCTTCCGTTGTTCAATTTCGAGCGTCTCGATATTTTATGTGCCTGAATCGGACCTCCGAGTTAAAAGTTATAACCATTTGAATATCTCGAGAGCTTCCGTTGTTCAATTGCCAGCGTCTCTATATATTATACGCCTGAATCGGACCTCCGAGTGAAAAGTAATGACCATTTGAATTGCTCAATAGCTTCCATTGTTCAATTTCGAGCGTCTCGATATATTATACACCTGAATCGGACCTCTCAGTGAAAAGTTATGACCATTTTAATTTCTCGAGAGCTTCCGTTGTTCAATTGCGAGCGTCTCTATATGTGATGCGCTCGAATCGGACCTCCGAGTGAAAAGTAATGACCATTTGAATTTCTAAAGAGCTTCCGTTGTTCAATTTCGGGCGTCTCGATATATTATGTGCCTGAATCGGACCTCCGAGTTAAAAGTTATGACTATTTGAATATCTCGAGAGCTTCCGTTGTTCAATTTCGAGCGTCTCTATATGTGATGCGCCTGATCGGACCTCCGAGTGTAAAGAAATGACCATTTGAATTTCTCAAGAGCTTCCGTTGTTCAATTTCGGGCGTCCCGATATATTATGTGCCTGAATCGGACCTCCGAGTGAACAATTATGACCATTTGGATTGCTCAATAGCTTCCAATTATCAATTTCGAGCATCTCGATATATTATACGCCTGAATCGGACCTCCGAGTGAAAAGTAATGACCATTTGAATTTCTCAAGAGCTTCCGTTGTTCAAATTCGAGCTTCTCTATATGTGATGCGCCTGATCGGACCTCCGAGTGTAAAGAAATGACCATTTGAATTTCTCAAGAGCTTCCGTTGTTCAATTTTGGGCGTCTCGATATATTATGTGCCTGAATCGGACGTCCGAGTGAAAAGTAATGACCATTTAAATTTCTCAAGAGCTTCCGTTGTTCAATTTCGAGCGTCTCGATATTTTATGTGCCTGAATCAGACCTCCGAGTTAAAAGTTATAACCGTTTGAATATCTCGAGTGCTTCCGTTGTTCAATTTCGGGCGTCTCGATATATTATACACCTGAATCGGACCTCTGAGTGAAAAGTTATGACCATTTTAATTTCTCGAGAGCTTCCGTTGTTCAATTACGAGCGTCTTGATATATTATACGCCTGAATCGGACCTCCGAGTGAAAAGTAATGACCATTTGAATTTCTCCAGAGCTTCTGTTGTTCAATTGCGAGTGTCTCTATATGTGATGCGCTCGAACCGGACCTCCGAGTGAAAAGTAATGACCATTTGAATTTCTCAAGAGCTTCCGTTGTTCAATTGCGAGCGTCTCGATATATTATGCGCCTGAATCGCACCTGCGAGTGAAAAGTTATGACCATTTGAATTTTTCGAGAGCTTCCGTTGTTCAGTTTCGAGCGTCTCGATATATTATGCGCATGAATCGGACCTCTGAGTGAAAAGTTATGACCATTTGAATTTCTCGAGAGGTTCCGTTGATTGATTTCGAGCGTCTCGATAGATTATGCGCCTGAATCGGACCTCCGAGTGAAAAGTTATGACCATTTGAATTGATCAAGAGCTTCCCTTGTTCAATTTCGAGCATCTCGATATATTATGCGCCTGAATCGGACCTACGAGTGAAAAGTTATGACCATTTGAATTTCTCGAGAGCTTCCTTTTTCAATTTCGAGCGTCTCGATATATTATGCGCCTGAATTGGACCTCCGAGTTAAAAGTTATGACCATTTGAATTTTTCGAGAGATTCCGTTGCTCAATTTCGAGCGTCTCGATATATTATGCGCCTGAATCGGATCTCCGAGTGAAAAGCTATGACCATTTGAATTTCTCGAGAGCTTCCGTTGTTTAATTTCGAGCGTCTTGATATATTATGCACATGAATCGGACCTCTGAGTGAAAAGTTATGACCATTTGAATTTCTTGAGAGCATCCATTCTTCAATTTCGAGCGTCTTGATATATTATGCGCCCGAATCGGAGCTCCGAGTTAAAAGTTATGACCATTTGAATTGCCCATGAGCATCCATTGTTAAATTTCGAGCGTCTCGATATTTTATGTGCATGAATCGGACCTCTGAGTGAAAAGTTATGACCATTTAAATTTCTCAAGAGCTTCCTTTGCTCAATTTCGAGGGTCTCGCTATATTATGCGCCTGAATATGGGATGCTTTCTTCAATTTCAAACGTCTCGCTATATTATGCGCCTGAATATGTGATCCATTCTTCAATTTCAAACGTCTCGATATATTATGCGCCTGAATCGGATCTCCGAGTGAAAAGCTATGACCATTTGAATTTCTCGAGAGCTTCCGTTGTTCAATTTCGTGCGTCTCGATATATTATGCGCCTAAATCGGACCTCCGAGTGAAAAGTTATATCCATTTGAATTTCGCGAGAGCATCCGTTGTTCAATTTCGAGCGTCTCGATATATTATGCGCCTGAATCGGATCTCCGAGTGAAAATTTATGACCATTTGAATTTCTCGAGAGCTTCCGTTGTTCAATATCGAGCCTCTTGATATATTATGCACATGAATCGGACCTCTGAGTGAAAACTTATGACCATTTGAATTTCTCGAGAGCTTCCGTTGCTCAATTTCAAGCGTCTCGATATATTATGCGCCTGAATCAGACCTCCGAGTGAAAAGTTATGACTATTTGAATTTCTCGAGAGCTTCCGTTGTTCATTTTCGAGCGTCTCGATATATTATGCACATGAATCGAACCTCTGAGTGAAAGGTTATGACCATTTGAATTTCTCGAGAGCTTCCGTTGTTCATTTTCGAGCATCTCGATATATTATGCGCTTGAATCGGATCTCCGAGTGAAAAGCTATGACCATTTGAATTTCTCGAGAGCATCCATTGTTCAATTTCGATTGTCTCGATATATTATGCGCCTGAATCGGACCTCCGAGTTAAAAGTTATGACCATTTGAATTTCTCGAAAGATTCCGTTGCTCAATTTCGAGCGTCTCGATATATTATGCGCCTAAATCGGATCTCCGAGTGAAAAGCTATGACCATTTGAATTTCTCGAGAGCTTCCGTTGTTTAATTTCGAGCGTCTCGATATGTTATGCACATGAATCGGACCTCTGAGTGAAAAGTTATGACCATTTGAATTTCTCGAGAGCATCCATTGTTCAATTTCGATTGTCTCGATATATTTTGCGCCCGAATCGGACCTCCGAGTTAAATGTTATGACCATTTGAATTGCTCAAGAGCTTCCATTGTTAAATTTCGAGCGTCTCGATATATTATGCGCCTGAATCGGACCTACGAGTGAAAAGTTATGACCATTTGAATTTTTCGAGAGCTTCCGTTGTTCAATTTCGAGCGTCTCGATATATTATGCGCATGAATCGGACCTCTGAGTGAAAAGTTATGACCATTTGAATTTCTCGAGAGATTCCGTTGATTGATTTCGAGCGTCTCGATAGATTATGCGCCTGAATCGGACCTCCGAGTGAAAAGTTATGACCATTTGAATTTCTCGAGAGCATCCATTGTTCGATTTCGATCGTCTCGATATATTTTGCACTCGAATCGGACCTCCGAGTGAAAAGTTATGACCATTTGAATTGCTCCAGAGCTTCCATTGTTGAATTTCGAGCCTCTCGATATATTATGCGCCTGAATCGGACCTCAAAGTGAAAAGTTATGACCATTTGAATTTCTCGAGAGCATCCATTGTTCGATTTCGATCGTCTCGATATATTTTGCACTCGAATCGGACCTCCGAGTTAAAAGTTATGACCATTGGAATTTCCCAAGAGGTTCCATTGTTAAATTTCGAGCGTCTCGATATATTATGCACCTGAGTCGGACCTCCGAGTGAAAAGTTATGACCATTTGAATATCTCGAGAGCTTCCGTTGCTCAATTTCGAGCGTCTCGATATATTATGCGCCTGAATCAGACCTCCGAGTGAAAAGTTATGACCATTTGTATTTCTCGAGTGCTTCCGTTGTTCAATTTCGAGCGTCTCTATATGTGATGCAAATCGGACCTCCAAGTGAAAAGTTATGATCATTTGAATTGCTCAATAGCTTCCATTGTTCAATTTCGAGCGTCTCGATATGTTATGCGCCTGAATCGGACCTACGAGTGAAAAGTTATGATCATTTGAATTTCTCGAGAGATTCCGTTGCTCAATTTCGAGCGTCTCGATATATTATGCGCCTGAATCGGACCTCCGAGTGAAACGTTATGACCATTTGAATTGCTCCAAGAGCTTCCATTGTTCAATTTCGAGCGTCTCGATATATTATGCGCCTGAATCGGACCTACGAGTGAAAAGTTATGACCATTTGAATTTCTCGAGAGCATCCATTGTTCAATTTCGAATGTCTCGATATATTTTGCGCCCGAATCGGACCTCCGAGTTAAAAGTTATGACCAATTGAATTGCTCAAGAGCTTCCATTGTTAAATTTCGAGCGTCTCGATATATTATGCGCCTGAATCGCACCTACGAGTGAAAAGTTATGACCATTTGAATTTTTCGAGAGCTTCCGTTGTTCAGTTTCGAGCGTCTCGATATATTATGCGCATGAATCGGACCTCTGAGTGAAAAGTTATGACCATTTGAATTTCTCGAGAGGTTCCGTTGATTGATTTCGAGCGTCTCGATAGATTATGCACCTGAATCGGACCTCCGAGTGAAAAGTTATGACCATTTGAATTGATCAAGAGCTTCCCTTGTTCAATTTCGAGCATCTCGATATATTATGCGCCTGAATCGGACCTACGAGTGAAAAGTTATGACCATTTGAATTTCTCGAGAGCTTCCTTTTTCAATTTCGAGCGTCTCGATATATTATGCGCCTGAATCGGACCTCCGAGTTAAAAGTTATGACCATTTGAATTTTTCGAGAGATTCCGTTGCTCAATTTCGAGCGTCTCGATATATTATGCGCCTGAATCGGATCTCCGAGTGAAAAGCTATGACCATTTGAATTTCTCGAGAGCTTCCGTTGTTTAATTTCGAGCGTCTTGATATATTATGCACATGAATCGGACCTCTGAGTGAAAAGTTATGACCATTTGAATTTCTTGAGAGCATCCATTGTTCAATTTCGAGCATCTTGATATATTATGCGCCTGAATCGGATCTCCGAGTGAAAAGTTATCACCATTTGAATTTCTCGAGAGCTTCCGTTGTTCAATTTCGAGCGTCTCGATATGTTATGCATATGAATCGGACCTCCGAGTGAAAAGTTATGACCATTTGAATTTCTCGAGAGCATCCATTGTTCAATTTCGATTGTTTCGATATATTTTGCGCCCGAATCGGACCTCCGAGTTAAAAGTTATGACCATTTGAATTGCCCAAGAGCTTCCATTGTTTAATTTCGAGCGTCTCGATATATTATGCGCATTAATCGGACCTCTGAGTGAAAAGTTATGACCATTTGAATTTCTCGAGAGATTCTGTTGCTCAATTTCGAGCGTCTCGATATATTATGCGTTTGAATCGGATCTCCGAGTGAAAAGTTATGACCATTTGAATTTCTCGAGAGCATCCATTGTTCAATTTCGAGCGTCTTGATATATTATGCGCCTGAATCGGATCTCCGAGTGAAAAGTTATCACCATTTGAATTTCTCGAGAGCTTCCGTTGTTCAATTTCGAGCGTCTCGATATGTTATGCACATGAATCGGACCTCTGAGAGAAAAGTTATGACCATTTGAATTTCTCGAGCGATTCCGTTGTTCAATTTCGATTGTCTCGATATATTTTGCGCCCGAATCGGACCTCCGAGTTAAAAGTTATGACCATTTGAATTGCCCAAGAGCTTCCATTGTTTAATTTCGAGCGTCTCGATATATTATGCGCATTAATCGGACCTCTGAGTGAAAAGTTATGACCATTTGAATTTCTCGAGAGATTCCGTTGATTGATTTCGAGCGTCTCGATATATTATGCGCCTGAATCGGACCTCCGAGTGAAAAGTTATGACCATTTGAATTTCTCGAGAGCTTCCATTGTTAAATTTCGAGCGTCTCGATATATTATGCGCCAGAATCGGACGTCCGAGTGAAAAGTAATGACCATTTTAATTTCTCCAGAGCTTCCGTTGTTCAATTTCGAGCGTCTCGATATTTTATGTGCCTGAATCAGACCTCCGAGTTAAAAGTTATAACCGTTTGAATATCTCGAGTGCTTCCGTTGTTCAATTTCGGGCGTCTCGATATATTATACACCTGAATCGGACCTCTGAGTGAAAAGTTATGACCATTTTAATTTCTCGAGAGCTTCCGTTGTTCAATTACGAGCGTCTTGATATATTATCCGCCTGAATCGGACCTCCGAGTGAAAAGTAATGACCATTTGAATTTCTCCAGAGCTTCTGTTGTTCAATTGCGAGTGTCTCTATATGTGATGCGCTCGAATCGGACCTCCGAGTGAAAAGTAATGACCATTTGAATTTCTCAAGAGCTTCCGTTGTTCAATTTCGAGCGTCTCGATATATTATACGCCTGAATCGGACCTCCGAGTGAAAAGTAATGACCATTTGAATTTCTCAAGAGCTTCCGTTGTTCAATTTCGAGCGTCTCTATATGTGATGCGCCTGATCGGACCTCCGAGTGAAAAGTAATGACCATTTGAATTTCTCAAGAGCTTCCGTTGTTCAATTACGAGCGTCTCGATATATTATACGCCTGAATCGGACCTCCGAGTGAAAAGTAATGACCATTTGAATTTCTCCAGAGCTTCTGTTGTTCAATTGCGAGTGTCTCTATATGTGATGCGCTCGAACCGGACCTCCGAGTGAAAAGTAATGACCATTTAAATTTCTCAAGAGCTTCCGTTGTTCAATTTCGAGCGTCTCGATATTTTATGTGCCTGAATCAGACCTCCGAGTTAAAAGTTATAACCGTTTGAATATCTCGAGTGCTTCCGTTGTTCAATTTCGGGCGTCTCGATATATTATACACCTGAATCGGACCTCTGAGTGAAAAGTTATGACCATTTTAATTTCTCGAGAGCTTCCGTTGTTCAATTACGAGCGTCTTGATATATTATACGCCTGAATCGGACCTCCGAGTGAAAAGTAATGACCATTTGAATTTCTCCAGAGCTTCTGTTGTTCAATTGCGAGTGTCTCTATATGTGATGCGCTCGAATCGGACCTCCGAGTGAAAAGTAATGACCATTTGAATTTCTCAAGAGCTTCCGTTGTTCAATTTCGAGCGTCTCGATATATTATACGCCTGAATCGGACCTCCGAGTGAAAAGTAATGACCATTTGAATTTCTCAAGAGCTTCCGTTGTTCAATTTCGAGCGTCTCTATATGTGATGCGCCTGATCGGACCTCCGAGTGAAAAGTAATGACCATTTGAATTTCTCAAGAGCTTCCGTTGTTCAATTACGAGCGTCTCGATATATTATACGCCTGAATCGGACCTCCGAGTGAAAAGTAATGACCATTTGAATTTCTCCAGAGCTTCTGTTGTTCAATTGCGAGTGTCTCTATATGTGATGCGCTCGAACCGGACCTCCGAGTGAAAAGTAATGACCATTTGAATTTCTCAAGAGCTTCCGTTGTTCAATTGCGAGCGTCTCGATATATTATGCGCCTGAATCGCACCTACGAGTGAAAAGTTATGACCATTTGAATTTTTCGAGAGCTTCCGTTGTTCAGTTTCGAGCGTCTCGATATATTATGCGCATGAATCGGACCTCTGAGTGAAAAGTTATGACCATTTGAATTTCTCGAGAGGTTCCATTGATTGATTTCGAGCGTCTCGATAGATTATGCGCCTGAATCGGACCTCCGAGTGAAAAGTTATGACCATTTGAATTGATCAAGAGCTTCCCTTGTTCAATTTCGAGCATCTCGATATATTATGCGCCTGAATCGGACCTACGAGTGAAAAGTTATGACCATTTGAATTTCTCGAGAGCTTCCTTTTTCAATTTCGAGCGTCTCGATATATTATGCGCCTGAATTGGACCTCCGAGTTAAAAGTTATGACCATTTGAATTTTTCGAGAGATTCCGTTGCTCAATTTCGAGCGTCTCGATATATTATGCGCCTGAATTGGATCTCCGAGTGAAAAGCTATGACCATTTGAATTTCTCGAGAGCTTCCGTTGTTTAATTTCGAGCGTCTTGATATATTATGCACATGAATCGGACCTCTGAGTGAAAAGTTATGACCATTTGAATTTCTTGAGAGCATCCATTGTTCAATTTCGAGCGTCTTGATATATTATGCGCCCGAATCGGAGCTCCGAGTTAAAAGTTATGACCATTTGAATTGCCCATGAGCATCCATTGTTAAATTTCGAGCGTCTCGATATTTTATGTGCATGAATCGGACCTCTGAGTGAAAAGTTATGACCATTTAAATTTCTCAAGAGCTTCCTTTGCTCAATTTCGAGGGTCTCGCTATATTATGCGCCTGAATATGGGATGCTTTCTTCAATTTCAAACGTCTCGCTATATTATGCGCCTGAATATGTGATCCATTCTTCAATTTCAAACGTCTCGATATATTATGCGCCTGAATCGGATCTCCGAGTGAAAAGCTATGACCATTTGAATTTCTCGAGAGCTTCCGTTGTTCAATTTCGTGCGTCTCGATATATTATGCGCCTAAATCGGACCTCCGAGTGAAAAGTTATATCCATTTGAATTTCTCGAGAGCATCCGTTGTTCAATTTCGAGCGTCTCGATATATTATGCGCCTGAATCGGACCTCCGAGTGAAAAGTAATGACCATTTGAATTTCTCCAGAGCTTCTGTTGTTCAATTGCGAGTGTCTCTATATGTGATGCGCTCGAATCGGACCTCCGAGTGAAAAGTAATGACCATTTGAATTTCTCAAGAGCTTCCGTTGTTCAATTTCGAGCGTCTCTATATGTGATGCGCCTGATCGGACCTCCGAGTGAAAAGTAATGACCATTTGAATTTCTCAAGAGCTTCCGTTGTTCAATTACGAGCGTCTCGATATATTATACGCCTGAATCGGACCTCCGAGTGAAAAGTAATGACCATTTGAATTTCTCCAGAGCTTCTGTTGTTCAATTGCGAGTGTCTCTATATGTGATGCGCTCGAACCGGACCTCCGAGTGAAAAGTAATGACCATTTGAATTTCTCAAGAGCTTCCGTTGTTCAATTGCGAGCGTCTCGATATATTATGCGCCTGAATCGCACCTACGACTGAAAAGTTATGACCATTTGAATTTTTCGAGAGCTTCCGTTGTTCAGTTTCGAGCGTCTCGATATATTATGCGCATGAATCGGACCTCTGAGTGAAAAGTTATGACCATTTGAATTTCTCGAGAGGTTCCGTTGATTGATTTCGAGCGTCTCGATAGATTATGCGCCTAAATCGGACCTCCGAGTGAAAAGTTATGACCATTTGAATTGATCAAGAGCTTCCCTTGTTCAATTTCGAGCATCTCGATATATTATGCGCCTGAATCGGACCTACGAGTGAAAAGTTATGACCATTTGAATTTCTCGAGAGCTTCCTTTTTCAATTTCGAGCGTCTCGATATATTATGCGCCTGAATTGGACCTCCGAGTTAAAAGTTATGACCATTTGAATTTTTCGAGAGATTCCGTTGCTCAATTTCGAGCGTCTCGATATATTATGCGCCTGAATCGGATCTCCGAGTGAAAAGCTATGACCATTTGAATTTCTCGAGAGCTTCCGTTGTTTAATTTCGAGCGTCTTGATATATTATGCACATGAATCGGACCTCTGAGTGAAAAGTTATGACCATTTGAATTTCTTGAGAGCATCCATTGTTCAATTTCGAGCGTCTTGATATATTATGCGCCCGAATCGGAGCTCCGAGTTAAAAGTTATGACCATTTGAATTGCCCATGAGCATCCATTGTTAAATTTCGAGCGTCTCGATATTTTATGTGCATGAATCGGACCTCTGAGTGAAAAGTTATGACCATTTAAATTTCTCAAGAGCTTCCTTTGCTCAATTTCGAGGGTCTCGCTATATTATGCGCCTGAATATGGGATGCTTTCTTCAATTTCAAACGTCTCGCTATATTATGCGCCTGAATATGTGATCCATTCTTCAATTTCAAACGTCTCGATATATTATGCGCCTGAATCGGATCTCCGAGTGAAAAGCTATGACCATTTGAATTTCTCGAGAGCTTCCGTTGTTCAATTTCGTGCGTCTCGATATATTATGCGCCTAAATCGGACCTCCGAGTGAAAAGTTATATCCATTTGAATTTCTCGAGAGCTTCCGTTGCTCAATTTCAAGCGTCTCGATATATTATGCGCCTGAATCAGACCTCCGAGTGAAAAGTTATGACTATTTGAATTTCTCGAGAGCTTCCGTTGTTCATTTTCGAGCGTCTCGATATATTATGCACATGAATCGAACCTCTGAGTGAAAGGTTATGACCATTTGAATTTCTCGAGAGCTTCCGTTGTTCATTTTCGAGCATCTCGATATATTATGCGCTTGAATCGGATCTCCGAGTGAAAAGCTATGACCATTTGAATTTCTCGAGAGCATCCATTGTTCAATTTCGATTGTCTCGATATATTATGCGCCTGAATCGGACCTCCGAGTTAAAAGTTATGACCATTTGAATTTCTCGAAAGATTCCGTTGCTCAATTTCGAGCGTCTCGATATATTATGCGCCTAAATCGGATCTCCGAGTGAAAAGCTATGACCATTTGAATTTCTCGAGAGCTTCCGTTGTTTAATTTCGAGCGTCTCGATATGTTATGCACATGAATCGGACCTCTGAGTGAAAAGTTATGACCATTTGAATTTCTCGAGAGCATCCATTGTTCAATTTCGATTGTCTCGATATATTTTGCGCCCGAATCGGACCTCCGAGTTAAATGTTATGACCATTTGAATTGCTCAAGAGCTTCCATTGTTAAATTTCGAGCGTCTCGATATATTATGCGCCTGAATCGGACCTACGAGTGAAAAGTTATGACCATTTGAATTTTTCGAGAGCTTCCGTTGTTCAATTTCGAGCGTCTCGATATATTATGCGCATGAATCGGACCTCTGAGTGAAAAGTTATGACCATTTGAATTTCTCGAGAGATTCCGTTGATTGATTTCGAGCGTCTCGATAGATTATGCGCCTGAATCGCACCTCCGAGTGAAAAGTTATGACCATTTGAATTTCTCGAGAGCATCCATTGTTCGATTTCGATCGTCTCGATATATTTTGCACTCGAATCGGACCTCCGAGTGAAAAGTTATGACCATTTGAATTGCTCCAGAGCTTCCACTGTTGAATTTCGAGCCTCTCGATATATTATGCGCCTGAATCGGACCTCAAAGTGAAAAGTTATGACCATTTGAATTTCTCGAGAGCATCCATTGTTCGATTTCGATCGTCTCGATATATTTTGCACTCGAATCGGACCTCCGAGTTAAAAGTTATGACCATTGGAATTTCCCAAGAGGTTCCATTGTTAAATTTCGAGCGTCTCGATATATTATGCGCCTGAATCGGACCTCCGAGTGAAAAGTTATGACCATTTGAATATCTCGAGAGCTTCCGTTGCTCAATTTCGAGCGTCTCGATATATTATGCGCCTGAATCAGACCTCCGAGTGAAAAGTTATGACCATTTGAATTTCTCGAGAGATTCCGTTGCTCAATTTCGAGCGTCTCGATATATTATGCGCCTGAATCGGACCTCCGAGTGAAACGTTATGACTATTTGAATTGCTCCAAGAGCTTCCATTGTTCAATTTCGAGCGTCTCGATATATTATGCGCCTGAATCGGACCTACGAGTGAAAAGTTATGACCATTTGAATTTCTCGAGAGCATCCATTGTTCAATTTCGAATGTCTCGATATATTTTGCGCCCGAATCGGACCTCCGAGTTAAAAGTTATGACCAATTGAATTGCTCAAGAGCTTCCATTGTTAAATTTCGAGCGTCTCGATATATTATGCGCCTGAATCGCACCTACGAGTGAAAAGTTATGACCATTTGAATTTTTCGAGAGCTTCCGTTGTTCAGTTTCGAGCGTCTCGATATATTATGCGCATGAATCGGACCTCTGAGTGAAAAGTTATGACCATTTGAATTTCTCGAGAGGTTCCGTTGATTGATTTCGAGCGTCTCGATAGATTATACGCCTGAATCGGACCTCCGAGTGAAAAGTTATGACCATTTGAATTGATCAAGAGCTTCCCTTGTTCAATTTCGAGCATCTCGATATATTATGCGCCTGAATCGGACCTACGAGTGAGAAGTTATGACCATTTGAATTTCTCGAGAGCTTCCTTTTTCAATTTCGAGCGTCTCGATATATTATGCGCCTGAATCGGACCTCCGAGTTAAAAGTTATGACCATTTGAATTTTTCGAGAGATTCCGTTGCTCAATTTCGAGCGTCTCGATATATTATGCGCCTGAATCGGATCTCCGAGTGAAAAGCTATGACCATTTGAATTTCTCGAGAGCTTCCGTTGTTTAATTTCGAGCGTCTTGATATATTATGCACATGAATCGGACCTCTGAGTGAAAAGTTATGACCATTTGAATTTCTTGAGAGCATCCATTGTTCAATTTCGAGCGTCTTGATATATTATGCGCCTGAATCGGATCTCCGAGTGAAAAGTTATCACCATTTGAATTTCTCGAGAGCTTCCGTTGTTCAATTTCGAGCGTCTCGATATGTTATGCATATGAATCGGACCTCCGAGTGAAAAGTTATGACCATTTGAATTTCTCGAGAGCATCCATTGTTCAATTTCGATTGTTTCGATATATTTTGCGCCCGAATCGGACCTCCGAGTTAAAAGTTATGACCATTTGAATTGCCCAAGAGCTTCCATTGTTTAATTTCGAGCGTCTCGATATATTATGCGCATTAATCGGACCTCTGAGTGAAAAGTTATGACCATTTGAATTTCTCGAGAGATTCTGTTGCTCAATTTCGAGCGTCTCGATATATTATGCGTTTGAATCGGATCTCCGAGTGAAAAGTTATGACTATTTGAATTTCTCGAGAGCATCCATTGTTCAATTTCGAGCGTCTTGATATATTATGCGCCTGAATCGGATCTCCGAGTGAAAAGTTATCACCATTTGAATTTCTCGAGAGCTTCCGTTGTTCAATTTCGAGCGTCTCGATATGTTATGCACATGAATCGGACCTCTGAGAGAAAAGTTATGACCATTTGAATTTCTCGAGAGATTCCGTTGTTCAATTTCGATTGTCTCGATATATTTTGCGCCCGAATCGGACCTCCGAGTTAAAAGTTATGACCATTTGAATTGCCCAAGAGCTTCCATTGTTTAATTTCGAGCGTCTCGATATATTATGCGCATTAATCGGACCTCTGAGTGAAAAGTTATGACCATTTGAATTTCTCGAGAGATTCCGTTGATTGATTTCGAGCGTCTCGATATATTATGCGCCTGAATCGGACCTCCGAGTGAAAAGTTATGACCATTTGAATTTCTCGAGAGCTTCCATTGTTAAATTTCGAGCGTCTCGATATATTATGCGCCTGAATCGGACCTACGAGTGAAAAGTTATGACGATTTGAATTTTTCGAGAGCTTCCGTTGTTCAATTTCGAGCGTCTCGATATGTTATGCGCATGAATCGGACCTCTGAGTGAAAAGTTATGACCATTTGAATTTCTCGAGAGATCCCGTTGATTGATTTCGAGCGTCTCGATAGATTCTGCGCCTGAATCGGACCTACGGGTGAAAAGTTTTGACCATTTGAATTGCTCAAGAGCTTCCATTGTTAAATTTCGAGTGTCTCGATATATTATGCGCCTGAATCGGACCTCCGAGTGAAAAGTTCTGACCATTTGAATTGCTCAAGAGCTTCCATTGTTCAATTTCGAGCATCTCGATATATTATGCGCCTGAATCAGACCTACGAGTGAAAAGTTATGACCATTCGAATTTCTCGAGAGCGTCCATTGTTCAATTTCGATCGTCTCGATATATTTTTCGCCCGGAGCGGACCGCCGAGTTAAAAGTTATGACCATTTGAATTGCCCAAGAGCCTCTATTGTTAAATTTCGAGCGTCTCGATATATTATGCGACTAAATCGGACTTCCGAGTTAAAGGTTATGACGATTTGAATTTCTCGAGAGCTTCCGTTGTTCATTTTCGAGCATCTCGATATATTATGCGCTTGAATCGGATCTCTGAGTGAAAAGCTATGACCATTTGAATTTTTCGAGAGCTTCCGTTGTTTAATTTCGAGCGTCTCGATATATTATGCACATGAATCGGACCTGTGAGTGAAAAGTTATGACCATTTGAATTTCTCGAGAGATTCCGTTGCTCAATTTCGAGCGTCTCGATATATTATGCGCCTGAATCGGACCTCCGAGTTAAAATTTATGTCTATTTGAATTTCTCGAGAGCTTCCGTTGTTCAATTTCGAGCGTCTCGATATATTATGCGCCAGAATCGGATCTCCGAGTGAAAAGTTATCACCATTTTAATTTCTCGAGAGCTTCCGTTGTTCAATTTCGAGCGTCTCTATATGTGATGCGCCTGATCGGACCTCCGAGTGTAAAGAAATGACCATTTGAATATCTCAAGAGCTTCCGTTGTTCAATTTCGAGCGTCTCGATATTTTATGTGCCTGAATCGGACCTCCGAGTTAAAAGTTATTGCCATTTGAATATCTCTATAGCTTCCATTGTTCAATTTCGAGCGTCTCTATATGTGATGCGCTCGAATCGGACCTCCGAGAGAAAAGTAATGACCATTTGAATTTCTCGAGAGCTTCCGTTGTTCAATTTCGAGAGTCTCGATATATTATGTGCCTGAATCGTACATCCGAGTTAAAAGTTATGACCATTTGAATATCTCGAGAGCTTCCGTTGTTCAATTGCCAGCGTCTCTATATATTATACGCCTGAATCGGACCTCCGAGTGAAAAGTAATGACCATTTGAATTGCTCAATAGCTTCCATTGTTCAATTTCGAGCGTCTCGATATATTATACACCTGAATCGGACCTCTGAGTGAAAAGTTATGACCATTTTAATTTCTCGAGAGCTTCCGTTGTTCAATTACGAGCGTCTAGATATATTATACGCCTGAATCGGACCTCCGAGTGAAAAGTAATGACCATTTGAATTTCTCCAGAGCTTCTGTTGTTCAATTGCGAGTGTCTCTATATGTGATGCGCTCGAATCGGACCTCCGAGTGAAAAGTAATGACCATTTGAATTTCTCAAGAGCTTCCGTTGTTCAATTTCGGGCGTCTCGATATATTATGTGCCTGAATCCGACCTCCGAGTTAAAAGTTATGACCATTTGAATATCTCGAGAGCTTCCGTTGTTCAATTGCGAGCGTCTCTATATGTGATGCGCTCGAATCGGACCTCCGAGTGAGAAGTAATGACCATTTGAATTTCTAAAAAGCTTCCATTGTTCAATTTCAGGCGTCTCGATATATTATGTGCCTGAATCGGACCTCCGAGTTAAAAGTTATGACTATTTGAATATCTCGAGAGCTTCCGTTGTTCAATTTCGAGCGCCTCTATATGTGATGCGCCTGATCGGACCTCCGAGTGTAAAGAAATGACCATTTGAATTTCTCAAGAGCTTCCGTTGTTCAATTTTGGGCGTCTCGATATATTATGTGCCTGAATCGGACCTCCGAGTGAACAATTATGACCATTTGGATTGCTCAATAGCTTCCAATTATCAATTTCGAGTGTCTCAATATATTATACGCCTGAATCGGACCTCCGAGTGAAAAGTAATGACCATTTGAATTTCTCAAGAGCTTCCGTTGTTCAATTTCGAGCGTCTCTATATGTGATGCGCCTGATCGGACCTCCGAGTGTAAAGAAATGACCATTTGAATTTCTCAAGAGCTTTCGTTGTTCAATTTCGGGCGTCTCGATATATTATGTGCCTGAATCGGACCTCCGAGTGAACAGTTATGACCATTTGAATTGCTCAATAGCTTCCACTGTTCAATTTTGAGCGTCTCGATATATTATACGCCTGAATCGGACGTCCGAGTGAAAAGTAATGACCATTTAAATTTCTCCAAAGCTTCCGTTGTTCAATTTCGAGCGTCTCGATATTTTATGTGCCTGAATCAGACCTCCGCGTGAAAAGTAATGACCATTTGAATTTCTCAAGAGCTTCCGTTGTTCAATTTCGAGCGTCTCGATATATTATACGCCTGAATCGGACCTCCGAGTGAAAAGTAATGACCATTTGAATTTCTCCAGAGCTTCCGTTGTTCAATTCCGAGCGTCTGGATATTTTATGTGCCTGAATCGTACATCCGAGTTAAAAGTTATAACCATTTGAATATCTCGCGAGCTTCCGTTGTTGAATTGCCAGCGTCTCGATATATTATACGCCTGTATCGGACCTCCGAGTGAAAAGTAATGACCATTTGAATTTCTCCAGAGCTTCCGTTGTTCAATTTCGAGCGTCTCGATATTTTATGTGCCTGAATCGTACATCCGAGTTAAAAGTTATAACCATTTGAATATCTCGCGAGCTTCCGTTGTTCAATTGCCAGCGTCTCTATATATTATACGCCTGAATCGGACCTCCGAGTGAAAAGTAATGACCATTTGAATTTCTCAAGAGCTTCCGTTGTTCAATTTCGAGCGTCTCTATATGTGATGCGCCTGATCGGACCTCCGAGTGTAAAGAAAGGACCATTTGAATTTCTCAAAAGCTTCCGTTGTTCAATTTCGAGCGTCTCGATATATTATACGCCTGAATCGGACGTCCGAGTGAAAAGTAATGACCATTTAAATTTCTCCTGAGCTTCCGTTGTTCAATTTCGAGCGTCTCGATATTTTATGTGCCTGAATCAGACCTCCGAGTTAAAAGTTATAACCGTTTGAATATCTCGAGTGCTTCCGTTGTTCAATTTCGAGCGTCTCGATATATTATACGCCTGAATCGGACCTCCGAGTGAAAAGTAATGACCATTTGAATTTCTCCAGAGCTTCCGTTGTTCAATTTCGAGAGTCTCGATATATTATGTGCCTGAATCGGACCTCCGAGTGAAAAGTAATGACCATTTGAATTTCTCAAGAGCTTCCGTTGTTCAATTTCGAGCGTCTCGATATTTTATGTGCATGAATCGGACCTCCGAGTAAAAAGTTATAACCATTTGAATATCTCGAGAGCTTCCGTTGTTCAATTGCCAGCGTCTCTATATATTATACGCCTGAATCGGACCTCCGAGTGAAAAGTAATGACCATTTGAATTGCTCAATAGCTTCCATTGTTCAATTTCGAGCGTCTCGATATATTATACACCTGAATCGGACCTCTGAGTGAAAAGTTATGACCATTTTAATTTCTCGAGAGCTTCCGTTGTTCAATTACGAGCGTCTCGATATATTATACGCCTGAATCGGACCTCCGAGTGAAAAGTAATGACCATTTGAATTTCTCCAGAGCTTCTGTTGTTCAATTGCGAGTGTCTCTATATGTGATGCGCTCGAATCGGACCTCCGAGTGAAAAGTAATGACCATTTGAATTTCTCAAGAGCTTCCGTTGTTCAATTTCGGGCGTCTCGATATATTATGTGCCTGAATCCGACCTCCGAGTTAAAAATTATGACCATTTGAATATCTCGAGAGCTTCCGTTGTTCAATTGCGAGCGTCTCTATATGTGATGCGCTCGAATCGGACCTCCGAGTGAAAAGTAATGACCATTTGAATTTCTAAAGAGCTTCCGTTGTTCAATTTCGGGCGTCTCGATATATTATGTGCCTGAATCCGACCTCCGAGTTAAAAGTTATGACTATTTGAATATCTCGAGAGCTTCCGTTGTTCAATTTCGAGCGTCTCTATATGTGATGCGCCTGATCGGACCTCCGAGTGTAAAGAAATGACCATTTGAATTTCTCAAGAGCTTCCGTTGTTCAATTTCGGGCGTCTCGATATATTATGTGCCTGAATCGGACCTCCGAGTGAACAATTATGACCATTTGGATTGCTCAATAGCTTCCAATTATCAATTTCGAGCGTCTCGATATATTATACGCCTGAATCGGACCTCCGAGTGAAAAGTAATGACCATTTGAATTTCTCAAGAGCTTCCGTTGTTCAATTTCGACTGTCTCTATATGTGATGCGCCTGATCGGACATCCGAGTGTAAAGAAATGACCATTTGAATTTCTCAAGAGCTTCCGTTGTTCAATTTCGGGCGTCTCGATATATTACGTGCCTGAATCGGACCTCTCAGTGAACAGTTATGACCATTTGAATTGCTCAATAGCTTCCACTGTTCAATTTTGAGAGTCTCGATATATTATACGCCTGAATCTGACGTCCGAGTGAAAAGTAATGACCATTTAAATTTCTCCAAAGCTTCCGTTGTTCAATTTCGAGCGTCTCGATATTTTATGTGCCTGAATCAGACCTCCGCGTGAAAAGTAATGACCATTTGAATTTCTCAAGAGCTTCCGTTGTTCAATTTCGAGCGTCTCGATATATTATACGCCTGAATCGGACCTCCGAGTGAAAAGTAATGACCATTTGAATTTCTCCAGAGCTTCCGTTGTTCAATTCCGAGCGTCTGGATATTTTATGTGCCTGAATCGTACATCCGAGTTAAAAGTTATAACCATTTGAATATCTCGCGAGCTTCCGTTGTTCAATTGCCAGCGTCTCGATATATTATACGCCTGTATCGGACCTCCGAGTGAAAAGTAATGACCATTTGAATTTCTCCAGAGCTTTCGTTGTTCAATTTCGAGCGTCTCGATATTTTATGTGCCTGAATCGTACATCCGAGTTAAAAGTTATAACCTTTTGAATACCTCGCGAGCTTCCGTTGTTCAATTGCCAGCGTCTCTATATATTATACGCCTGAATCGGACCTCCGAGTGAAAAGTAATGACCATTTGAATTTCTCAAGAGCTTCCGTTGTTCAATTTCGAGCGTCTCTATATGTGATGCGCCTGATCGGACCTCCGAGTGTAAAGAAAGGACCATTTGAATTTCTCAAGAGCTTCCGTTGTTCAATTTCGAGCGTCTCGATATATTATACGCCTGAATCGGACGTCCGAGTGAAAAGTAATGACCATTTAAATTTCTCCAGAGCTTCCGTTGTTCAATTTCGAGCGTCTCGATATTTTATGTGCCTGAATCAGACCTCCGAGTTAAAAGTTATAACCGTTTGAATATCTCGAGTGCTTCCGTTGTTCAATTTCGAGCGTCTCGATATATTATACGCCTGAATCGGACCTCCGAGTGAAAAGTAATGACCATTTGAATTTCTCCAGAGCTTCTGTTGTTCAATTTCGAGAGTCTCGATATATTATGTGCCTGAATCGGACCTCCGAGTTAAAAGTTATGACTATTTGAATATCTCGACAGCTTCCGTTGTTCAATTGCGAGCGTCTCTATATATTATACGCCTGAATCGGACCTCCGAGTGAAAAGTAATGACCATTTGAATTTCTCAAGAGCTTTCGTTGTTCAATTTCGAGCGTCTGTATATGTGATGCGCCTGATCAGACCTCCGAGTGTAAAGAAATGACCATTTGAATTTCTCAAGAACTTTCGTTGTTCAATTTCAGGCGTCTCGATATATTATGTGCCTGAATCGGTCCTCTGAATGAAAAGTTATGACCATTTTAATTTCTCGAGAGCTTCCGTTGTTCAATTGCGAGCGTCTCTATATGTGATGCGCTCGAATCGGACCTCCGAGTGAAAAGTAATGACCATTTGAATTTCTCAAGAGCTTCCGTTGTTCAATTTCGAGCGTCTCGATATTTTATGTGCATGAATCAGACCTCCGAGTTAAAAGTTATAACCATTTGAATATCTCGAGAGCTTCCGTTGTTCAATTGCCAGCGTCTCTATATATTATACGCCTGAATCGGACCTCCGAGTGAAAAGTAATGACCATTTGAATTGCTCAATAGCTTCCATTGTTCAATTTCGAGCGTCTCGATATATTATACACCTGAATCAGACCTCTGAGTGAAAAGTTATGACCATTTTAATTTCTCGAGAGCTTCCGTTGTTCAATTTCGGGCGTCTCGATATATTATGTGCCTGAATCGGACCTCCGAGTGAACAATTATGACCATTTGGATTGCTCAATAGCTTCCAATTATCAATTTCGAGCGTCTCGATATATTATACGCCTGAATCGGACCTCCGAGTGAAAAGTAATGACCATTTGAATTTCTCAAGAGCTTCCGTTGTTCAATTTCGAGCGTCTCTATTTGTGATGCGCCTGATCGGACATCCGAGTGTAAAGAAATGACCATTTGAATTTCTCAAGAGCTTCCGTTGTTCAATTTCGGGCGTCTCGATATATTATGTGCCTGAATCGGACCTCCGAGTGAACAGTTATGACCATTTGAATTGCTCAATAGCTTCCACTGTTCAATTTTGAGCGTCTCGATATATTATACGCCTGAATCTGACGTCCGAGTGAAAAGTAATGACCATTTTAATTTCTCCAAAGCTTCCGTTGTTCAATTTCGAGCGTCTCGATATTTTATGTGCCTGAATCAGACCTCCGCGTGAAAAGTAATGACCATTTGAATTTCTCAAGAGCTTCCGTTGTTCAATTTCAAGCGTCTCGATATATTATACGCCTGAATCGGACCTCCGAGTGAAAAGTAATGACCATTTGAATTTCTCCAAAGCTTCCGTTGTTCAATTCCGAGCGTCTGGATATTTTATGTGCCTGAATCGTACATCCGAGTTAAAAGTTATAACCATTTGAATATCTCGCGAGCTTCCGTTGTTCAATTGCCAGCGTCTCGATATATTATACGCCTGTATCGGACCTCTGAGTGAAAAGTAATGACCATTTGAATTTCTCCAGAGCTTCCGTTGTTCAATTTCGAGCGTCTCGATATTTTATGTGCCTGAATCGTACATCCGAGTTAAAAGTTATAACCATTTGAATATCTCGCGAGCTTCCGTTGTTCAATTGCCAGCGTCTCTATATATTATGTGCCTAAATCCGACGTCCGAGTTAAAAGTTATGACCATTTGAATATCTCGAGAGCTTCCGTTGTTCAATTGCGAGCGTCTCTATATGTGATGCGCTCGAATCGGACCTCCGAGAGAAAAGTAATGACCATTTGAATTTCTCAAGAGCTTCCGTTGTTCAATTTCGAGCGTCTCGATATTTTATGTGCCTGAATCGTACATCCGAGTTAAAAGTTATAACCATTTGAATATCTCGCGAGCTTCCGTTGTTCAATTGCCAGCGTCTCTATATATTATACGCCTGAATCGGACCTCCGAGTGAAAAGTAATGACCATTTGAATTTCTCAAGAGCTTCCGTTGTTCAATTTCGAGCGTCTCTATATGTGATGCGCCTGATCGGACCTCCGAGTGTAAAGAAAGGACCATTTGAATTTCTCAAAAGCTTCCGTTGTTCAATTTCGAGCGTCTCGATATATTATACGCCTGAATCGGACGTCCGAGTGAAAAGTAATGACCATTTAAATTTCTCCTGAGCTTCCGTTGTTCAATTTCGAGCGTCTCGATATTTATGTGCCTGAATCAGACCTCCGAGTTAAAAGTTATAACCGTTTGAATATCTCGAGGCTTCCGTTGTTCAATTTCGAGCGTCTCGATATATTATACGCCTGAATCGGACCTCCGAGTGAAAAGTAATGACCATTTGAATTTCTCCAGAGCTTCCGTTGTTCAATTTCGAGAGTCTCGATATATTATGTGCCTGAATCGGACCTCCGAGTGAAAAGTAATGACCATTTGAATTTCTCAAGAGCTTCCGTTGTTCAATTTCGAGCGTCTCGATATTTTATGTGCATGAATCGGACCTCCGAGTAAAAAGTTATAACCATTTGAATATCTCGAGAGCTTCCGTTGTTCAATTGCCAGCGTCTCTATATATTATACGCCTGAATCGGACCTCCGAGTGAAAAGTAATGACCATTTGAATTGCTCAATAGCTTCCATTGTTCAATTTCGAGAGTCTCGATATATTATACACCTGAATCGGACCTCTGAGTGAAAAGTTATGACCATTTTAATTTCTCGAGAGCTTCCGTTGTTCAATTACGAGCGTCTCGATATATTATACGCCTGAATCGGACCTCCGAGTGAAAAGTAATGACCATTTGAATTTCTCCAGAGCTTCTGTTGTTCAATTGCGAGTGTCTCTATATGTGATGCGCTCGAATCGGACCTCCGAGTGAAAAGTAATGACCATTTGAATTTCTCAAGAGCTTCCGTTGTTCAATTTCGGGCGTCTCGATATATTATGTGCCTGAATCCGACCTCCGAGTTAAAAGTTATGACCATTTGAATATCTCGAGAGCTTCCGTTGTTCAATTGCGAGCGTCTCTATATGTGATGCGCTCGAATCGGACCTCCGAGTGAAAAGTAATGACCATTTGAATTTCTAAAGAGCTTCCGTTGTTCAATTTCGGGCGTCTCGATATATTATGTGCCTGAATCGGACCTCCGAGTTAAAAGTTATGACTATTTGAATATCTCGAGAGCTTCCGTTGTTCAATTTCGAGCGTCTCTATATGTGATGCGCCTGATCGGACCTCCGAGTGTAAAGAAATGACCATTTGAATTTCTCAAGAGCTTCCGTTGTTCAATTTCGGGCGTCTCGATATATTATGTGCCTGAATCGGACCTCCGAGTGAACAATTATGACCATTTGGATTGCTCAATAGCTTCCAATTATCAATTTCGAGCGTCTCGATATATTATACGCCTGAATCGGACCTCCGAGTGAAAAGTAATGACCATTTGAATTTCTCAAGAGCTTCCGTTGTTCAATTTCGAGCGTCTCTATATGTGATGCGCCTGATCGGACCTCCGAGTGTAAAGAAATGACCATTTGAATTTCTCAAGAGCTTCCGTTGTTCAATTTCGGGCGTCTCGATATATTACGTGCCTGAATCGGACCGCTGAGTGAACAGTTATGACCATTTGAATTGCTTAATAGCTTCCACTGTTCAATTTTGAGCGTCTCGATATATTATACGCCTGAATCGGACGTCCGAGTGAAAAGTAATGACCATTTAAATTTCTCCAAAGCTTCCGTTGTTCAATTTCGAGCGTCTCGATATTTTATGTGCCTGAATCAGACCTCCGCGTGAAAAGTAATGACCATTTGAATTTCTCAAGAGCTTCCGTTGTTCAATTTCGAGCGTCTCGATATATTATACGCCTGAATCGGACCTCCGAGTGAAAAGTAATGACCATTTGAATTTCTCCAGAGCTTCCGTTGTTCAATTTCGAGCGTCTCGATATTTTATGTGCCTGAATCGTACATCCGAGTTAAAAGTTATAACCATTTGAATATCTCGCGAGCTTTCGTTGTTCAATTGCCAGCGTCTCGATATATTATACGCCTGAATCGGACCTCCGAGTGAAAAGTAATGACCATTTGAATTTCTCCAGAGCTTTCGTTGTTCAATTTCGAGCGTCTCGATATTTTATGTGCCTGAATCGTACATCCGAGTTAAAAGTTATAACCTTTTGAATATCTCGCGAGCTTCCGTTGTTCAATTGCCAGCGTCTCTATATATTATACGCCTGAATCGGACCTCCGAGTGAAAAGTAATGACCATTTGAATTTCTCAAGAGCTTCCGTTGTTCAATTTCGAGCGTCTCTATATGTGATGCGCCTGATCGGACCTCCGAGTGTAAAGAAAGGACCATTTGAATTTCTCAAGAGCTTCCGTTGTTCAATTTCGAGCGTCTCGATATATTATACGCCTGAATCGGACGTCCGAGTGAAAAGTAATGACCATTTAAATTTCTCCAGAGCTTCCGTTGTTCAATTTCGAGCGTCTCGATATTTTATGTGCCTGAATCAGACCTCCGAGTTAAAAGTTATAACCGTTTGAATATCTCGAGTGCTTCCGTTGTTCAATTTCGAGCGTCTCGATATATTATACGCCTGAATCGGACCTCCGAGTGAAAAGTAATGACCATTTGAATTTCTCCAGAGCTTCTGTTGTTCAATTTCGAGAGTCTCGATATATTATGTGCCTGAATCGGACCTCCGAGTTAAAAGTTATGACTATTTGAATATCTCGACAGCTTCCGTTGTTCAATTGCGAGCGTCTCTATATATTATACGCCTGAATCGGACCTCCGAGTGAAAAGTAATGACCATTTGAATTTCTCAAGAGCTTTCGTTGTTCAATTTCGAGCGTCTGTATATGTGATGCGCCTGATCAGACCTCCGAGTGTAAAGAAATGACCATTTGAATTTCTCAAGAACTTTCGTTGTTCAATTTCAGGCGTCTCGATATATTATGTGCCTGAATCGGTCCTCTGAATGAAAAGTTATGACCATTTTAATTTCTCGAGAGCTTCCGTTGTTCAATTGCGAGCGTCTCTATATGTGATGCGCTCGAATCGGACCTCCGAGTGAAAAGTAATGACCATTTGAATTTCTCAAGAGCTTCCGTTGTTCAATTTCGAGCGTCTCGATATTTTATGTGCATGAATCAGACCTCCGAGTTAAAAGTTATAACCATTTGAATATCTCGAGAGCTTCCGTTGTTCAATTGCCAGCGTCTCTATATATTATACGCCTGAATCGGACCTCCGAGTGAAAAGTAATGACCATTTGAATTGCTCAATAGCTTCCATTGTTCAATTTCGAGCGTCTCGATATATTATACACCTGAATCAGACCTCTGAGTGAAAAGTTATGACCATTTTAATTTCTCGAGAGCTTCCGTTGTTCAATTTCGGGCGTCTCGATATATTATGTGCCTGAATCGGACCTCCGAGTGAACAATTATGACCATTTGGATTGCTCAATAGCTTCCATTATCAATTTCGAGCGTCTCGATATATTATACGCCTGAATCGGACCTCCGAGTGAAAAGTAATGACCATTTGAATTTCTCAAGAGCTTCCGTTGTTCAATTTCGAGCGTCTCTATTTGTGATGCGCCTGATCGGACATCCGAGTGTAAAGAAATGACCATTTGAATTTCTCAAGAGCTTCCGTTGTTCAATTTCGGGCGTCTCGATATATTATGTGCCTGAATCGGACCTCCGAGTGAACAGTTATGACCATTTGAATTGCTCAATAGCTTCCACTGTTCAATTTGAGCGTCTCGATATATTATACGCCTGAATCTGACGTCCGAGTGAAAAGTAATGACCATTTAATTTCTCCAAAGCTTCCGTTGTTCAATTTCGAGCGTCTCGATATTTTATGTGCCTGAATTAGACCTCCGCGTGAAAAGTAATGACCATTTGAATTTCTCAAGAGCTTCCGTTGTTCAATTTCAAGCGTCTCGATATATTATACGCCTGAATCGGACCTCCGAGTGAAAAGTAATGACCATTTGAATTTCTCCAGAGCTTCCGTTGTTCAATTCCGAGCGTCTGGATATTTTATGTGCCTGAATCGTACATCCGAGTTAAAAGTTATAACCATTTGAATATCTCGCGAGCTTCCGTTGTTCAATTGCCAGCGTCTCGATATATTATACGCCTGTATCGGACCTCTGAGTGAAAAGTAATGACCATTTGAATTTCTCCAGAGCTTCCGTTGTTCAATTTCGAGCGT
Organism: Glycine soja; assembly: GCF_004193775.1. Classification (NCBI taxonomy): domain Eukaryota; kingdom Viridiplantae; phylum Streptophyta; class Magnoliopsida; order Fabales; family Fabaceae; genus Glycine; species Glycine soja. The sequence goes on from NW_021143953.1 coordinate 38,737, forward strand.
CTCGATATTTTATGTGCCTGAATCGTACATCCGAGTTAAAAGTTATAACCATTTGAATATCTCGCGAGCTTCCGTTGTTCAATTGCCAGCGTCTCTATATATTATGTGCCTAAATCCGACGTCCGAGTTAAAAGTTATGACCATTTGAATATCTCGAGAGCTTCCGTTGTTCAATTGCGAGCGTCTCTATATGTGATGCGCTCGAATCGGACCTCCGAGAGAAAAGTAATGACCATTTGAATTTCTCAAGAGCTTCCGTTGTTCAATTTCGAGCGTCTCGATATTTTATGTGCCTGAATCAGACCTCCGAGTTAAAAGTTATACCCGTTTGAATATCTCGAGTGCTTCCGCTGTTCAATTTCGAGCGTCTCGATATATTATACGCCTGAATCGGACCTCCGAGTGAAAAGTAATGACCATTTGAATTTCTCCAGAGCTTCCCTTGTTCAATTTTGAGCGTCTCGATATATTATGTGCCTGAATCGGACCTCCGAGTTAAAAGTTATGACTATTTGAATATCTCGAGAGCTTCCGTTGTTCAATTGCGAGCGTCTCTATATATTATACGCCTGAATCGGACCTCCGAGTGAAAAGTAATGACCATTTGAATTTCTCAAGAGCTTCCGTTGTTCAATTTCGAGCGTCTGTATATGTGATGCGCCTGATCGGACCTCCGAGTGTAAAGAAATGACCATTTGAATTTCTCAAGAACTTCCGTTGTTCAATTTCAGGCGTCTCGATATATTATGTGCCTGAATCGGTCCTCTGAATGAAAAGTTATGACCATTTTAATTTCTCGAGAGCTTCCGTTGTTCAATTGCGAGCGTCTCTATATGTGATGCGCTCGAATCGGACCTCCGAGTGAAAAGTAATGACCATTTGAATTTCTCAAGAGCTTCCGTTGTTCAATTTCGAGCGTCTCGATATTTTATGTGCATGAATCGGACCTCCGAGTTAAAAGTTATAACCATTTGAATATCTCGAGAGCTTCCGTTGTTCAATTGCCAGCGTCTCTATATATTATACGCCTGAATCGGACCTCCGAGTGAAAAGTAATAACCATTTGAATTGCTCAATAGCTTCCATTGTTCAATTTCGAGCGTCTCGATATATTATACACCTGAATCGGACCTCTGAGTGAAAAGTTATGACCATTTTAATTTCTCGAGAGCTTCCGTTGTTCAATTTCGAGCGTCTCGATATTTTATGTGCATGAATCGGACCTCCGAGTTAAAAGTTATAACCATTTGAATATCTCGCGAGCTTCCGTTGTTCAATTGCCAGCGTCTCTATATATTATACGCCTGAATCGGACCTCCGAGTGAAAAGTAATGACCATTTGAATTTCTCCAGAGCTTCCGTTGTTCAATTTCGAGCGTCTCTATATGTGATGCGCCTGATCGGCCCTCCGAGTGTAAAGAAAGGACCATTTGCATTTCTCAAGAGCTTCCGTTGTTTAATTTCGGGCGCCTCGATATATTATGTGCCTAAATCCGACCTCCGAGTTAAAAGTTATGACCATTTGAATATCTCGAGAGCTTCCGTTGTTCAATTGCGAGCGTCTCTATATGTGATGCGCTCGAATCGGACCTCCGAGAGAAAAGTAATGACCATTTGAATTTCTCGAGAGCTTCCGTTGTTCAATTTTGAGCGTCTCGATATATTATACGCCTGAATCGGACGTCCGAGTGAAAAGTAATGACTATTTGAATATCTCGAGAGCTTCCGTTGTTCAATTTCGAGCGTCTCTATATGTGATGCGCCTGATCGGACCTCCGAGTGTAAAGAAATGACAATTTGAATTTCTCAAGAGCTTCCGTTGTTCAATTTCGGGCGTCTCGATATATTATGTGTCTGAATCGGACCTCCGAGTGAACAATTATGACCATTTGGATTGCTCAATAGCTTCCAATTATCAATTTCGAGCGTCTCGATATATTATACGCCTGATCGGACCTCCGAGTGTAAAGAAAGGACCATTTGCATTTCTCAAGAGCTTCCGTTGTTCAATTTCGGGCGCCTCGATATATTATGTGCCTAAATCCGACCTCCGAGTTAAAAGTTATGACCATTTGAATATCTCGAGAGCTTCCGTTGTTCAATTTCGAGCGTCTCGATATTTTATGTGCCTGAATCGGACCTCCGAGTTAAAAGTTATAACCATTTGAATATCTCGAGAGCTTCCGTTGTTCAATTGCCAGCGTCTCTATATATTATACGCCTGAATCGGACCTCCGAGTGAAAAGTAATGACCATTTGAATTGCTCAATAGCTTCCATTGTTCAATTTCGAGCGTCTCGATA
>NW_021143954.1:0-46295 GCF_004193775.1 Glycine soja
AATTGAGTCCCGTCATATATCGAGACGTTTGAAATTGAATGTTGAAGCTCTAAGCCAATTCAAACGATGATAACTTTTTACTTGGATGTCAGATTGAGTCCCGTAATATCTCGATACGCTCGAAATTGAATGTTGAATCTCTGAGCCAATTCAAACGACAATAACTTTTTACTCGGATGTCTGATTGAGTCCCATAATATAACGAGACGCTCGAAATTGAATGTTGAAGCTCTGAGCTAGTTCAAACGACAATAACTTTTTACTCGGATGTCTGATTGAGTCCCGTATTATATCGATACGCTCGAAATTGAATGTTGAATCTCTGAGCCAATTCAAACGACAATAACTTTTTACTCGGATGTCTGATTGAGTCCCGTAATATATCGAGACGCTCGAAATTCAATGTTGAAGCTCTTAGCCAATTCAAACAAAAAACTTTTTACTCGGATGTCTAATTGAGTCCCGTAATATATCGAGACGCTCGAAATTGAATATTTATTCTTTGAGCCAATTCAAACGACAATAACTTTTTACTTGGATATCTGATTGAGTCCCGTAATATAACGAGACGCTCGAAATTGAATGTTGAAGCTCTAACCCAATTTAGACAACAATAACTTTTTACTCGGATGTCTGATTGAGTCCCGTAATAAATCGAGACGTTCGAAATTGAATGTTGAACCTGTGAGCAAATTCAAACGACAATAACTTTTTACTCGGATGTCTGATTGAGTCCTGTAATATATCGAGACGCTCGAAATTGAATGTTGAACCTCTGAGCGAATTCAAACGACAATAACTTTTTACTCGGATGTCTGAATGAGTCCCTTAATATATCGACACGCTCGAAGTTGAATGTTTAAGCTTTTAGCCAATTCACACGGCAATAATTTCTTAGTCGGATATCTGATTGAGTCCCGTAATATAACGAGACGCTCGAAATTGAATGTTGAAGCTCTGAGCTAGTTCAAACGACAATAACTTTTTACTTGGATGTCTGATTGAGTCCCGTAATATATTGAGACGCTCGAAGTTGAATGTTTAAGCTTTGAGCCAATTCACACGACAATAACTTTTTACTCGGATGTCTGATTGAGTCCCGAAATATAACGAGACGCTCGAAATTGAATGTTGAAGCTCTGAGCTAGTTCAAACGACAATAACTTTTTACTCGGATGTCTGATTGAGTCCCGTATTATATCGATACACTCGAAATTGAATGTTGAATCTCTGAGCCAATTCAAACGACAATAACTTTTTACTCGGATGTCTGATTGAGTCCCGTAATATATCGAGACGCTCGAAATTCAATGTTGAAGCTCTCAGCCAATTCAAACAACAAACTTTTTACTCGGATGTCTAATTGAGTCCTGTAATATAACGAGACGCTCGATGGTTAATGTTGAAGCTATGAGAAAATTCAAACGACAATAACTTTTTACTCGGATGTATGATTGAGTCCCGTCATATATCGAGACACTTGAAATTGAATGTTGAAGCTCTAAGCCAATTCAAACGAAAATAACTTTTTACTCGGTTCTCTGATTGAGTCCCGTAATATATCGAGCCGCTCGAAATTCAATGTTGAACCTCTGAGCCAATTCAAACGACAATAACTTTTTACTCGGATGTCTGATTGAGTCCCGTAATATGCCGAGACGCTCGAAATATAATGTTGAACCTCTGAGCCAATTAAAACGACAATAACTTTTTACTCGGATGTCTGATTGAGTCCCGTCAAATATCGAGACGCTCGAAATTGAAAGTTGAAGCTCTGAGCCAATTCAAACGACAATAACTTTTTACTCAGGATTCTGATTGAGTCCCGTAATATATCGAGACGCTTGAAATTGAATGTTGAAGCTCTGAGCCAATTCAAACGACAATACCTTTTTACTCGGATGTCTGATTGAGTCCCGTCATATATCGAGACGCTCGAAATTGAATGTTGAACATCTGAGCCAATTCAAACGACAATAACTTTTAACTCGGATGTCTGATTGAGTCCCGTCATATATCGAGACGTTCGAAATTGAATGTTGAAGCTCTGAGCCAATTCAAACGATGATAACTTTTTACTCAATGTCTGATTGAGTCCCGAAATATAATGAGACGCTCGAAATTGAATGTTCAAGCTCTGAGCTAATTCAAACGACAATAACTTTTTACTCGGATGTCGGATTGAGTCCTGTCATATATCGAGACGCTCGAAATTGAATGTTGAAGCTCAGGGCCAATATAAACGACAATAACTTTTTACTCGGAAGTCTGATAGAGTCCCGTAATATATCAAGACGCTCGAAATTGAATGTTGAACCTCTGAGCAAATGCAAATGACAATAATTTTTTTCTCGGATGTCTTATTGAGTCCCGTAATATATCGAGATGCTCGAAATTGAATGTGGAATCTCTGAGCCATTTCAAACAACAATAACTTTTTACTCGGATGTGTGATTGAGTCCCGTCATATATCGAGTCGCTCGAAATTGAATGTTGAAGCTCTGAGCCAATTCAAACGACAATAACTTTTTACTCGGATGTCTGATTGAGTCCCTTAATATATTGAGACGCTTGAAATTGAATGTTGAACCTCTGAGCAAATTCGAACGACAAAAACTTTTTTCTCGGATGTTTGATTGAGTCCCGTAATATATCGAGACGCTCGAAATTGAATATTTATGCTTTGAGCCAATTCAAACGACAATAACTTTTTACTTGGATATCTGATTGAGTCCCGTAATATAACGAGACGCTCGAAATTGAATGTTGAAGCTCTAACCCAATTTAGACAACAATAACTTTTTACTCGGATGTCTGATTGAGTCCCGTAATATATCGAGACGTTCGAAATTGAATGTTGAACCTCTGAGCGAATTCAAACGACAATAACTTTTTACTCGGATGTCTGATTGAGTCCTGTAATATCGCGAGACGCTCGAAATTGAATGTTGAACCTCTGAGCAAATTCAAACGACAATAACTTTTTACTCGGATGTCTGAATGAGTCCCTTAATATATCGACACGCTCGAAGTTGAATGTTTAAGCTTTTAGCCAATTCACACGACAATAACTTTTTACTCGGATATCTGATTGAGTCCCGTAATATAACGAGACGCTCGAAATTGAATGTTGAAGCTCTAAACTAGTTCAAACGACAATAACTTTTTACTCGGATGTCGGTTTGAGTCCCGTAATATATCGATACGCTCGAAATTGAATGTTGAACCTCTGAGCAAATTCAAACGACAATAACTTTTTACTCGGATGTCTGATTGAGTCCCGTAATATATCGAGACGCTCGAAATTGAATATTTATGCTTTGAGCCAATTCAAACGACAATAACTTTTTACTTGGATATCTGATTGAGTCCCGTAATATAACGAGACGCTCGAAATTGAATGTTGAAGCTCTAAGCCAATTCAGACAACAATAACTTTTTACTCGGATGTCTGATTGAGTCCCTTAATATATGGAGACGCTTGAAATTGAATGTTGAACCTCTGAGCAAATTCAAACGACAATAAATTTTTTCTCGGATGTTTGATTGAGTCCCGTAATATATCGAGACGCTCGAAATTGAATATTTATGCTTTGAGCCAATTCAAACGACAATAACTTTTTACTTGGATATCTGATTGAGTCCCGTAATATAACGAGACGCTCGAAATTGAATGTTGAAGCTCTAACCCAATTTAGACAACAATAACTTTTTACTCGGATGTCTGATTGAGTCCCGTAATATATCGAGACGTTCGAAATTGAATGTTGAACCTGTGAGCAAATTCAAACGACAATAACTTTTTATTCGGATGTCTGATTGAGTCCTGTCATATATCGAGACGCTCGAAATTGAATGTTGAACCTCTGAGCGAATTCAAACGACAATAACTTTTTACTCGGATGTCTGAATGAGTCCCTTAATATATCGACACGCTCGAAGTTGAATGTTTAAGCTTTTAGCCAATTCACACGACAATAACTTTTTACTCGGATATCTGATTGAGTCCCGTAATATAACGAGACGCTCGAAATTGAATGTTGAAGCTCTAAGCTAGTTCAAACGACAATAACTTTTTACTCGGATGTCGGATTGAGTCCCGTAATATATCGATACGCTCGAAATTGAATGTTGAACCTCTGAGCAAATTCAAACGACAATAACTTTTTACTCGGATGTCTGATTGAGTCCCGTAATATATCGAGACGCTCGAAATTGAATATTTATGCTTTGAGCCAATTCAAACGACAATAACTTTTTACTTGGATATCTGATTGAGTCCCGTAATATAACGAGACGCTCGAAATTGAATGTTGAAGCTCTAAGCCAATTCAGACAACAATAACTTTTTACTCGGATGTTTGATTGAGTCCCGTAATATATCGATACGCTCGAAATTGAATGTTGAACTTCTGAGCAAATTCAAACGACAATAACTTTTTACTTGGATGTCTGATTGAGTCCCGTAATATATTGAGACGCTCGAAGTTGAATGTTTAAGCTTTGAGCCAATTCACACGACAATAACTTTTTACTCGGATGTCTGATTGAGTCCCGAAATATAACGAGACGCTCGAAATTGAATGTTGAAGCTCTGAGCTAGTTCAAACGACAATAACGTTTTACTCGGATGTCTGATTGAGTCCCGTATTATATCGATACGCTCGAAATTGAATGTTGAATCTCTGAGCCAATTCAAACGACAATAACTTTTTACTCGGATGTCTGATTGAGTCCCGTAATATATCGAGACGCTCGAAATTCAATGTTGAAGCTCTCAGCCAATTCAAACAACAAACTTTTTACTCGGATGTCTAATTGAGTCCTGTAATATAACGAGACGCTCGATGGTTAATGTTGAAGCTATGAGAAAATTCAAACGACAATAACTTTTTACTCGGATGTATGATTGAGTCCCGTCATATATCGAGACACTTGAAATTGAATGTTGAAGCTCTAAGCCAATTCAAACGAAAATAACTTTTTACTCGGTTCTCTGATTGAGTCCCGTAATATATCGTGCCGCTCGAAATTCAATGTTGAACCTCTGAGCCAATTCAAACGACAATAACGTTTTACTCGGATGTCTGATTGAGTCCCGTAATATGCCGAGACGCTCGTAATTGAATGTTGAATCTCTGAGCCAATTCAAACGACAATACCTTTTTACTCGGATGTATGATTGAGTCCCGTAACATATCGAGATTCTCGAAATTGAATGTTGAACCTCTGAGCCAATTCAAACGACAATAACTTTTTACTCGGATGTCTGAATGAGTCCCGTAAGATATCTAGACCCTCGAAATTGAATGTTGAAGCTTTGAGCCGATTCAAACGACAATAACATTTTACTTGGATATCTGATTGAGTCCCGTAATATAACGAGATGCTCGAAATTGAATGTTGAAGCTCTGAGCCAATTCAGACAACAATAACTTTTTACTCGGATGTCTGAATGAGTCCCGTAATATATCGAGACGCTCGAAATTGAATGTTGAACCTCTGAGCAAATTCAAACGACAATAACTTTTTACTCGGATGTCTGATTGAGTCCCGTCAAATATCGAGACGCTCGAAATTGAAAGTTGAAGCTCTGAGCCAATTCAAACGACAATAACTTTTTACTCGGATGTCTGATTGGGTCTCGTAATATAACGAGATGCTGGAAATTTAATGTTGAAGCTCTGAGCTGATTCCAACGACAATAACTTTTTACTCGGATGTCTGATTGAGTCCCGTCATATATCGAGACGCTCGAAATTGAATGTTGAAGCTCTGAGCCAATTCAAACGACAATAACTTTTTACTCGGATGTCTGATTGAGTCCCGTCATATATCGAGACGCTCAAAATTGAATGTTGAAGCTCTGAGCCAATTCAAACGACAATAACTTTTTACTCGGATGTCTGATTGAATCCCGTAATATATTGAGACGCTCGAAATTGAATGTTGAACCTCTGAGCTAATTCAAACTACAATAACTTTTTACTCAGGATTCTGATTTAGGCTTGTAATATATCGAGACGCTTGAAATTGAATGTTGAAGCTCTGAGCCAATTCACACGACAATACCTTTTTACTCGGATGTCTGATTGAGTCCCGTCATATATCGAGACGCTCGAAATTGAATGTTGAAGCTCTGAGCCAATTCAAATGACAATAACTTTTTACTCGGATGTCTGATTGAGTCCCGAAACATATCGAGACGCTCAAAATTGAATGTTGAACTTCTTAGCCAATTCAAACGACAATAACTTTTTACTCGGATGTCTGATTGAGTCCTGTAATATAGCGAGACACTCGAAATTGAATGTTGAACTTCTGAGCCAATTCAAACGACAATAACTTTTTACTCGGATGTCTGATTGAGTCCCGTCATATATCGAGACGTTCGAAATTGAATGTTGAAGCTCTGAGCCAATTCAAACGATGATAACTTTTTACTCGGATGTCTGATTGACTCCCGTAATATAATGAGACGCTCGAAATTGAATGTTCAAGCTCTGAGCTAATTCAAACGACAATAACTTTTTACTCGGATGTCTGATTGAGTCCTGTAATATAGCGAGACGCTCGAAATTGAATGTTGAACATCTGAGCCAATTCAAACGACAATAACTTTTTACTCGGATGTCTGATTGAGTCCCGTAATATATTGAGACGCTCGAAATTGAATGTTTAAGCTTTGAGCCAATTCACACGACAATAACTTTTTACTCGGATGTCTGATTGAGTCCCGAAATATATCGATACCCTCGAAATTGAATGTTGAACATCTGAGCCAATTCAAACGACAAAAACTTTTTACTCGGATGTCTGATTGAGTCCCGTCATATATATCGAGACGTTCGAAATTGAATGTTGAAGCTCTGAGCCAATTCAAACGATGATAACTTTTTACTCGGATGTCTGATTGACTCCCGTAATATAATGAGACGCTCGAAATTGAATGTTCAAGCTCTGAGCCAATTCAAACGACAATAACGTTTTACTTGGATATCTGATTGAGTCCCGTAATATAACGAGACGCTCGAAATTGAATGTTGAACCTCTTAGCCAATTCAAACGACAATAACTTTTTACTCGGATGTCTGATTGAGTCCTGTAATATAGCGAGACCCTCGAAATTGAATGTTGAACATCTGAGCCAATTCAAACGACAATAACTTTTTACTCGGATGTCTAATTGAGTCCCGTAATATATCGAGACGCTCGAAGTTGAATGTTTAAGCTTTGAGCCAATTCACACGACAATAACTTTTTACTCGGATGTCTGATTGAGTCCTGAAATATATCGATACCCTCGAAATTGAATGTTGAATCTCTGAGCTAATTCAAACTACAATAACTTTTTACTCAGGATTCTGATTTAGTCTCGTAATATATCGAGACGCTTGAAATTGAATGTTGAAGCTCTGAGCCAATTCAAACGACAATACCTTTTTACTCGGATGTCTGATTGAGTCCCGTCATATATCGAGACGCTCGAAATTGAATGTTGAAGCTCTGAGCCAATTCAAATGACAATAACTTTTTACTCGGATGTCTGATTGAGTCCCGAAACATATCGAGACGCTCAAAATTGAATGTTGAACCTCTTAGCCAATTCAAACGACAATAACTTTTTACTCGTATGTCTGATTGAGTCCTGTAATATAGCGAGACGCTCGAAATTGAATGTTGAACATCTGAGCCAATTCAAACGACAATAACTTTTTACTCGGATGTCTGATTGAGTCCCGTCATATATCGAGACGTTCGAAATTGAATGTTGAAGCTCTGAGCCAATTCAAACAATGATAACTTTTTACTCGGATGTCTGATTGACTCCCGTAATATAACGAGACGCTCGAAATTGAATGTTCAAGCTCTGAGCCAATTCAGACAACAATAACTTTTTACTCGGATGTCTGAATGAGTCCCGTAATATATCGAGACGCTCGAAATTGAATGTTGAACCTCTTAGCCAATTCAAACGACAATAACGTTTTACTCAGATGTCTGATTGAGTCCTGTAATATAGCGAGACCCTCCAAATTGAATGTTGAACCTCTGAGCAAATTCAAACGACAATAACTTTTTTCTCGGATGTCTTATTGAGTCCCGTAATATATCGAGATGCTCGAAATTGAATGTGGAATCTCTAAGCCATTTCAAACGACAATAACTTTTTACTCGGATGTCTGATTGAGTCCCGTCATATATCGAGTCGCTCGAAATTGAATGTTGAAGCTCTGAGCCAATTCAAACGACAATAACTTTTTACTCGGATGTCTGATTGAGTCCCTTAATATATTGAGACGCTTGAAATTGAATGTTGAACCTCTGAGCAAATTCAAACGACAATAACTTTTTTCTCGGATGTTTGATTGAGTCCCGTAATATATCGAGACGCTCGAAATTGAATATTTATGCTTTGAGCCAATTCAAACGACAATAACTTTTTACTTGGATATCTGATTGAGTCCCGTAATATAACGAGACGCTCGAAATTGAATGTTGAAGCTCTAAGCTAGTTCAAACGACAATAACTTTTTACTCGGATGTCTGATTGAGTCCCTTAATATATTGAGACGCTTGAAATTGAATGTTGAACCTCTGAGCAAATTCGAACGACAAAAACTTTTTTCTCGGATGTTTGATTGAGTCCCGTAATATATCGAGACGCTCGAAATTGAATATTTATGCTTTGAGCCAATTCAAACGACAATAACTTTTTACTTGGATATCTGATTGAGTCCCGTAATATAACGAGACGCTCGAAATTGAATGTTGAAGCTCTAAGCCAATTCAGACAACAATAACTTTTTACTCGGATGTCTGATTGAGTCCCTTAATATATTGAGACGCTTGAAATTGAATGTTGAACCTCTGAGCAAATTCAAACGACAATAACTTTTTTCTCGGATGTTTGATTGAGTCCCGTAATATATCGAGACGCTCGAAATTGAATATTTATGCTTTGAGCCAATTCAAACGACAATAACTTTTTACTTGGATATCTGATTGAGTCCCGTAATATAACGAGACGCTCGAAATTGAATGTTGAAGCTCTTAGCCAATTTAGACAACAATAACTTTTTACTCGGATGTCTGATTGAGTCCCGTAATATATCGAGACGTTCGAAATTGAATGTTGAACCTGTGAGCAAATTCAAACGACAATAACTTTTTACTCGGATGTCTGATTGAGTCCTTTAATATATCGAGACGCTCGAAATTGAATGTTGAACCTCTGAGCGAATTCAAACGACAATAACTTTTTACTCGGATGTCTGAATGAGTCCCTTAATATATCGACACGCTCGAAGTTGAATGTTTAAGCTTTTAGCCAATTCACACGACAATAACTTTTTACTCGGATATCTGATTGAGTCCCGTAATATAACGAGACGCTCGAAATTGAATGTTGAAGATCTAAGCTAGTTCAAACGACAATAACTTTTTACTCGGATGTCGGATTGAGTCCCGTAATATATCTATACGCTCGAAATTGAATGTTGAACCTCTGAGCAAATTCAAACGACAATAACTTTTTACTCGGATGTCTGATTGAGTCCCGTAATATATCGAGACGCTCGAAATTGAATATTTATGCTTTGAGCCAATTCAAACGACAATAACTTTTTACTCGGATACCTAGTATGTCTTGTAACAAATAATGTTGTCAAGACTTATTAATACATTATTGAAATAAAGAAAGAAAACAAGGATATTTTAGTAAAATTGTTTCCTTATATTTATTTTCTTGGTCTATGAAAAACATTAGACGTTAGTATTTATGAGATAGAGAGAGTAAATGTTTTTTTAACGTTTTCAAGACATTATATTAAATGCATTTTATCTTTCTCTCTCTATGATTTTTTTTATTTAATGCTTTTAGAACATTAAATGTATTTTATTTTTAGTTTAACTGTATAAATATTAAAAATATTTGTGCAAAAATTTGAAAAAGATATAGGATTACTCAATTATAAATACCTTCTCAGACCTTATGTTGTAAACACTTTGATTTTGATTAGTGAAACATATGGATAGTGCTCACGCGATAGTGGAAAACAAAGGTAGCGGTACCAACATGTCCTTTAACCTCGGCAAAGATCTCAACTACTTAGTCTTACCATACTCTGATGAGGAAAATTTGAAGGGAGCAGCAAGCGTGTATGTGACTATCTCTCTCCATAATGCAAACTAAAGCCATGTTGTTATCATTCAGAATGATTGTTAATTCTTTTGCCATGTTATTTTTCTTCCAATCTTTAATTATTTACATGTTTGGGTGTGAAAGTAAGTTATACTTTGACTTGAAGCATTTTGATGGCAACTGGGATGAGGCTGAGATGTGAAAACTATCTTCAAGGTTCACAAAGGAAGAAAACAATAATTACTCTATCAAATTATACTTTGGTACGAGGAAACAAAAATCCTGAGCAAAAAGGAAGTAACATATGTATCAATTATTGCCATCAAAATATATCATGTTGATGATGATAAGGTATATCTCTTTCTTCCTTCTAGAAAAGACATGCATTATTACATGTATAAAGATTATTAAATCTAGCTAGTTTCTATACCGTACAATTATATGCATAATCTAAAAGAGGTACAGTTTTTGCCTTCTCAACTACTTTGAATATTCTCATGTTAGTATTAATATTCTCTCCATGAATCATGTCAACTGCCAACCAAAATACAACCACTATTATGGCTACATTTAAAAACTCATTTTGGCTATATTTTAACAATAACTCATATTATGTGATGATTTATTTGTCAAGCTATTATTATTTTCTTAGGTAAAATAGTTGTTGGTGTTTCAAGATATCTCGAAAGTCAATCTTAGTCTGTATACCAATTGAATTCATTTTTACTCTCTATATCTTATGAGTGACACATGTTTTTAGTTGTTGATAAAGGAAAAAAATCACACTGCTTTTAGCAAATAGAGAGACAAGAGTCACGCCATTTCATTTCTGGCAATGTAAAATCTTTCTACTCCATTTTTCATTATTCTGCAAAACATAGCAATCTTCATTGTACTTTTCTCCACACCCTAGCTATCCTCATTGTAATTTTCTACACCATAGAAAATTTCAATTGGGATATTCTCTACACCCTACAATCTTAAATCATGATTTTCTCCACACATTTCCAATCTTCAAATGTGATTTCTCACACCTCAGATAACATTATTACTTTTAATTTTTCACTTGTATTTTCTTAATCTTGAAGCTTTATCTCAATTTTTGGAGAAGTGTAATTGAATTTTTTCCGCGCCTTAGCAATCTTCAATTGTTATTTTCTCACACTAGAAATAACATTATTACTTTTGTGCTTTGATTTGTTTAATCCCTAACCTCTATCTCACTTTGTGGATAGTAGTTGCAAAGAAAAACCATTCGCACCATTCATGTTTGATTTGTGCACCACTTGTGTTTGATTTGTTGTAACTGTAATGATAAACCATTCACGCCATTTATTTCTGATTTGCTATGAGTGTGATGAAATTTTTATGGTTTGTTGTATTCATTTTAGGATAGCTTGAGTAAGGGTTCCTCCAACAAGAGTACAAGTTTGTTTAATTTGATAATATTCAATTTCATAGTATATTAGAGTAATTGAGAAAATTTTAACCTTTCACTTTTTTCTTGTTATTACATCGTGATGTTTCTTATAGTTTTCAAGTACATTAATTTATACTTGTGATGTTTCTTTTGCTCATGAACAATATGGTTTGCAGAAGACAATGTTGCTAAAAGATCATATGTTATAAACCAGGTAAGTGTGGAATCTTCAATGGAGTCAAAGTCTAAATGTTGGTGGTCATTAGTTTCGTTTACCACCAACATGTGGACTTCTGACTCCATCGAAGACTTCACACTTACCTGGTTGATAACATACGATCTTTTAGGAGCATTGTCAGTATTCTCCAAGCTATATTGCTCATGGGCACCATAAACATGTCAATTAAAAATGAATGTACTTGAAAACTATAGGTACAATGTAACAAAAAGAAAAGAAAAAAGTGAAAGGTTAAATTTTTCTCAAGTACACTACTATACTTTGAAACTGCATATTATCAAATAACAAACTGTACTCTTGTTGGAGGAACCCTTATTCAAAGTATCCTAAAGTGAATACAATAAACCATAAAAAATTTAATCACACTCATAGTAAATAAGAAATAAATGGTGCAATTGGTGCAAATGGTTTTTCATCACACTCATATCAACCTCACATTTGTTTTGGAGACTCCAAAATTAATGAGCCCCAAATATAAGATATACTTTCAAGTCTCTTGAGTGCCTTTTAAATTTTCAATCACTATAGTACTATTTTGAATTTAAACCTCTAAATGATTTACTATTGACCATCCCATACTAAGGGATTTACTTATATTTTAATACTAAATTTAATGTTGATTACTACTCTAGGGACAATTATTTATAAGATCATGTCACATGTGACACCCTCTACCCCACACATATATGTACCAATAATAAAAGAAATAATAAAAAAAAATTAAACTTAATTCAAGTTTTTAAAACGTATTTAAATACAAGCCTTTCAAGAGGATAGCAGACTCACATTCACCTTTCTAACATCATCATAAAACTTTTCTAAATAAATAATAAATTCACTTTAGCTCAAATAAGGCCGTCTATAAAACCCTATACCCCAATGGCACATCCTATCAGATCGTTGTGTCCAGACGTCCTTTAGCACATGGTTCCTTAAAGTAATTCACCTAGTCATCTGCTCCCCCGAACACAAATTTCAAGATCATCACAGGATCCAAACACAAACAACACACGGGGAGTGAGTTATCACATTCCTAACTACTAGAGAGAAACAAAACAACATATAGCCAAATACAATTTACTTAGCATATCTCACATTATTTCATCACTTTGTCATTCAAAATTCACTTTTCAATCATCAATCACACCTTTCAATCATCAATCACAATACACAAGAATCACACACTCCGATCAAGACATAATAACACATCAATTTCATAATGAACAATTAGCAAGCACATGAGACAGTTATGCTAAGAGTCATGCCTATATGCAATGTGGTACCATGTCAGTGAAAAACCACCCTGGGGCGCTTAGGAGTACATAACAAGACACACCACACAATGAGTTTGTCAGGTCACTCTCACTAAGTAAGATCATATGGAGACCAGTCAGGGTCACGATGTTTTGCGAGAATACTCCAACCATATGGGATCAGCATAGGCTTAAAGGAGCACTCAAATCCGGTGACCCCCAAGGCCTACACTCCGAAGAGTCCGTCAGGGCCTCTCCCTCCTGATTCAGGTCCAACCCCTAAAATTATTTTAGCACACAGACACTGCTAGTGAATTATACAATACCCACAACCTCGCACTCGTGTCTTAAACACGTACAACATATTGCGCTACAATTTAACACTGGTTCCTAAATAGGAACCTACACTTTATCATTAACACTGCGCATTTACACTTTTCTCAAGATAACACTGGTCGGGTTATTGTACAATTCACAGCTTACACAAATGATGTCCCATCAAGAGTTAATCACACACTTATTCACAACCAAAACTCATTCACAATTTCACATCTTATAATGTCACAATCCACCATCACATGTTTTCACGTATCTCACAATTCAACACTTGTTTTACTTTACACTTTTACTCAATCTCAATAAATATATTATAATCTCAACGCAACATATTATTCCACAATTCATCACATATTTCATTTATAAGCACTGCTCATGAATTATACAATACCACGACCTCACACTCATGTTTCAAACATGTTTAACACAATTGCGCTACAATTTAACACTAGTTCCTAACTAGGAACCTATTCTTTCTCTTTAACACTGCACATAAACACTGGTCGGGTTATTGTATAATTCATAGCTCACGATATAATTAATGTAACATCAAGTGTTAAATACATCCACTTATTCATAATCGAATATCATGTCCACACTTTAACATCTCATAACATCACATCAACCATCTCATAACATTCCCAATGATATTCATAAGGTACAACATACACATGTTCATGAAATTTAACCATAATATTCTCAAACTCAAACACTTAATAATTTTTGGAATCATACTATAACACTCTACAATATTATTTACATAAATTATTAATATAAATAACTACCTCTATATATATAAACTAGCATACATCATATTAAATCACAAATTTCAAAGTAAGCTTTCAATGCACAAATTCTAAATAATTATACGAACACTTTGGTCAATTTCAATTATGATATTAATTTTTTAAATTATAAATAAAACCCAAACAACAAGAAAAAAAAAATACAAAATCAATATCTCTCTCTAAATTTCTCCTTACTTTATTTCATCAATTCATATTAATTAGAAAAAGTACACAATTTATAGGGTTCACGCTCAACACAATAACATATCAATTTCACAACAATTGGTCTGTCAAACATATATAATTCACTGGAATAATTATAAGGATAAAATGAAATTGCAAAAACACCCAAAAACTCATTCCAATTTATATCTCTAAGGATCCCTACACATGTTCTCACTAGTTTCCAATTGTGAATAACTCATCCCTTACCTCTGAGCGGACTCATGTATCTTCCAAAAACGATAGCGGCATCTCTAGTGGTTTCTTGAGATTTCTCAAGTTTTTCCTCCGACTGCTCCGATAGAATTCTCGAACGTCAGAGAGACGGAGAAGAGATTGAAGTCTCCACTTGTACTGTCTTTATGCGATTCCTTTTTCTCCCTCCATGAATATTATCTCACAAATAAAAACGGTGAAAATATTCGAAATTGAATTTCGAACAACATATCCAAATTTCATGAAAATCCAACGGTTAATGAAGTTGGGATCGTAGGTTTACCGAGACAGTTTTGGGTTTCTGCGGGAAAATAAAAGGCTACAGCGCGAAGGGTTTTCCTCTAAGCTCAGACATGATTTTGCAATTCTCAACGGTGAGAATGCTCGAAATTGGGTTTTGAACGTGGTTATCAAATTTCACAACGATCCAACGGTGAATAAGTCCGAGATCATATTTTTTCTGAGACAAGTTTTGTGGGCTGCGGGAAAAAGAAAGGGTTTTGAGAGGAGAAGGGGAAAAACGAAAATGAGAGGCAGATGAGGCTGAGGAGTCAGTCTGAAAAACCTAGCATGTTGCTATTTATAGCTAGGGGCATTTATGACTTATTATTTACTCTATTTATTTATTTATATTATTTTTACTAAAAAACTTTTTAAATTTATTTATGAAAAAAATGGGATGTTACAATTCCACCCCTCTTAAAAGAAGTTTCGTCCCCGAAACTTGCCGAAAGATCGAGAAAAAGATATCTCGCATATGATTCTCAATATCAATTTGTGTATCTAGTTGAAACTCTTTTTCCGTTACTCCCATCACAAGACTCCTCTGCACTTAACAACTAAATCCGGTGATCCTCGTTTACTCAATGATAGTATTTCATTAGTAAGTCTTCTCACGAGAGTGACATCTCAACTATAATAGAATGTGAAAGACATACTAGTTCAATGACTATCGAGAATACATGATTTGCCTACCCTTGAGTCTAAGCCTCTTCCTTCAACATGATCTTTCTCACTTTCGTATACTTGACTCATAAGTCTTGCTTCAAGAAATCGTAACGGTCCAACTCTAAGATGTCCTCGTGATACTAACTGAATGAGCAAAACAAATCACTTCTCACTTCTATAAAATTGTTCAAACTTAAGTTTTACTCCCTATATAAATTTCACCAGAAAGCTTAAACTTACTCGAGTCATCTTTAACAAGCCTTAAGGTTAATCCAATGAGTCCTAAAATAACCTTTTGGTTTGACTACTAGTTAAGAACATTTCATTTTAATCTTAGGTTTCCTCTTATCTCAAAACAACTTCTGCCCAAGAAGGATTTGTAGTTATCTTCCACCTAGACGTAACATACTCTAAGGGTCATCTTCATCTAACTAAAATGCATAACAAAACTCTTAGCTAGAAACATGATGCCCAAGGGTCTATAACAACCTTATAATACACATCATAATTCAACTTAATTGGAAACATACTAAACATTAATCATCAAAACCACAACAAGAGCTAACTCAGGGTGGGAGATCCTATCACGCATTCTACGAACACACATGGACATCAATCATATTATGACATGACCAGGTACACATAGAGGTCACAATAGGTACTAAGGTATTTCTTAAAGCATCCACAAACTTTTTCCATATTAAGGTAAAAAGAACTAATATTTATCTTGCTAATCATACAACTATCATCAATAATCTTTTAGGTCACCTACCTTACGCAAGAACACTCACTCTTGAATCCTTCTATGCTTTACTAACTACCTTACTCTTTTCTTAAGGTTTCACATTAAACCTCTTAACTATTCTTCACAACTTTTCCAACTACTCTATATTCTTAAACAACTCTTTACCAGTCATCTCTTAGGAACTAGGATTACAATTTTCTATGGGTACCACACTCATAAGATTCTCAATTTCACACTTAGGTGGTAACTAAGCATATCCTCAAGGAGCACAAGTACTTGACTTATTAAGTTTACTTTCATCTATAAGTACAAGGATCATGACTACTCAAGGATTTCCTCTCGAACGCCTTAATGTGATTAACAAGAGTGGAGTCTTTCTCTATTCATAACAAAAATAACAACATCACAATATATCAAGCAGTTTAACAAGACATGATTGGAAGATGAGCAACCAATAATAAGATGAACACTCGATTGATTAGGAGACAATAATTTTGAAATAAAAAAATGATCACTTATTCAGAATCAACAACAATATTTCAATGAATTCTAGAAATGAAAACATGACCACAAGGTACACCCATATGAGGATGTTAACAATTGCTTGATTGTGACAGAAACATCAATAATTCAAATGTTTGATGTAGGCTCACAACACAAAGAATGAATTATACTCAAGCTTGGAAGCGTAATTGAATTACTTGACTTAAGCACACAACACAAAGAATAGTTTGCACTAGAATTAGAAGGTACTGTCAAAAGAGTATTCTTTATGAAATATTTTTTTTATGAGTCATTGAACTATAAAGTATCACCATCGCTAAGAACAAGAATCTCAAACAACCATACTCTTTATGCAATTAAGGTAAAACACCATACTACAAGTATACATAGAATTATAAGGTTCTTATAATAAGTATACAACTTACATATAAGAAGTAAGAATTAAATAGTTAATAAGGATGTATTAAGGAATCATAAACTTCAACTACTACATTCACGACTACGCACAAAATAATGGGAGTTAAGTAGTAATGCATTTACACATCAAGAAAGACACACTCATCCAAGACATATATATGGTTCAAAAGATTTTCACAACACTAATCCACACATCAAGATAGAAATAAGTTTATTAACAACATACATGCAGGAAGATAAGGGCTCATTAAGGCATTATCCATCAATATCAAGACTACTTGAATCACCCAATGGCTTTCCATAAAGTCCAACCGCACTTCGCAAATTATAGAGATAGCCAGTCTCATAACTCATGACTCAACAGTGGATTTATAGTATAGCAAACATTAAGGATGCAAGGTACATACAAGCATTATTATTAAGTCTCATTTAATCATGTAGGAGAAAATACGAATAATAATTCAAGCATCTTTAACAAAAGCATTTATAAGTAACCACATAGAGTGCACACCAGAATATGATAAGCACATATCACACTGGCCAAAAGGTTCGACCTGCTCTGATACCATTAAATGTGACACCCTCTACCCCACACATATATGTACCAATAATAAAAGGAATAATTAAAAAAAAATTAAACTTAATTCAAGTTTTTAAAACATATTTAAATACTAGCCTTTCAAGAGAGTAGCAGGCTCACATTCACCTTTCTAACATCATCATAAAACTTTTCTAAATAAATATTAAATTCACTTCAACTCAAACAAGGCCGTCTATAAAACCCTATACCTCAATGCCACATCCTATCAAAGTGTTGTGTCCCGACGTCCTTCAGCACATGGTTCCTTAAAGCAATTCACCTAGTCATCTGCTCCCCCGAACACAAAGTTCAAGATCATCAAAGGATTCAAACACAAACAACATACGGGGAGTGAGTTATCACATTCCTAACTACTAGAGAGAAACAAAACAACATATAGTAGCCAAATACAATTTACTTAACATATCTCACATTATTTCATCACTTTGTCATTCAAAATTCACTTTTCAATCATCAATCACAATACACAAGAATCACACACTCCGATCAAGACATAAAACACATCAATTTCATAATGAACAATTAACAAGCGCATGAGACAATTATGCTAAGACTCAAGCCCATATGCAATGTGGTACCATGTCAGTGAAAAACCACCCTGGGGCGCTTAGGAGTACATAACAAGACACACCACACAATAGGTTTGTCAGGTCACTCTCACTAAGTAAGATCATAGGGAGACCAGTCAGGGTCACGATGTTTTGCGAGAATGCTCCAACCATATGGGATTAGCATAGGCTTAAAGGAGCACTCAAACCCGGTGACCCCCAAGGCCTACACTCTGAAGAGTCCGTCAGGGCCTCTCCCTCCTGATTCAGGTCCAACCCCTAAAATTATTTTAGCACACAGACACTGCTAGTGAATTATACAATACCCACAACCTCACACTCGTGTCTTAAACACGTACAACATATTGCACTACAATTTAACACTGGTTCCTACACTTTCTCTTTAACAATGCACATTTACACTTTTCTCAAGATAACACTGGTCGGGTTATTGTACAATTCATAGCTTATACAAATGATGTCACATCAAGAGTTAATCACACACTTATTCGCAACCAAAACTCATTCACAATTTCACATCTCATAATGTCACAATCCACCATCACATGTTTTCACGTATCTCACAATTCAACACCTGTTTTACTTTACACTTTTACTCAATCTCAATAACAATATTATAATCTTAAGGCAACATATTATTCCACAATTCATCACATATTTCATTTATAAGCATTGCTCGTGAATTATACAATACCACGACCTCACACTCATGTTTCAAACATGTTTAACACAATTGCGCTACAATTTAACACTGGTTCCTAACTAGGAACCTACACTTTCTCTTTAACACTATGCATAACACTATTAGAAAATATGCTTTCTACATTGGTTATTTATGACTTTCAACATCGGTTTTTAAACCGATGTTGAAAGTACCGACGTTGATAGTATTATCGTTAACATCGGTTATATAAATAGCCGATGTTACTAATATGAATTACACCCAAAAAATGTATATTAATGTTGAAAGTTAACATCGGTTTTTACAAAAAACCGATGTTAACGAATGTGTTACTGTTGACAGTTAACATCGGTTTTTTTTACAGAAAACCAATGTTAACGTTAACATTGGTTTTCTGTAAAAAAACCGATGTTAACGAATTTGTTAATGTTGATAGTTAACATCAGTTGTTTGTAAAAAACTGATGTTAACGAATGTGTTACTATTGACATTTAACATCGGTTTTTAAAAAAAACGATGTTAACGTTTGTTAACATCGATTTTCTGTAAAAAAAAATCGATGTTAACGAATTTGTTAATGATGACAGTTAACATCGGTTGTTTTCAAAAAGCCGATGTTAACGAATGTGCTACTATTGACAGTTAACATCGGTTTTTTCAAAAAATTGATGTTAACGAATGTGCTACTATAGACAATTAACATCCGTTTTCTGTAAAAAAAACCGATGTTAACGAATGTGTTCCTATTGACAGTTAACATCGATTTTTTTTTTTTTATAAAAAATCGATGTTAACCCACGTTAACATCGGTTTTTTTATAAAAAACTGATGTTAAGGAATGTGTTACTATTGACAGTTAACATCGGTTTTTCAAAAAACCGATGTTAACTAACGTCAACATCGGTTTTTTTTTATAAAAAACCGATGTTGTTTTCAGGATTTTTTTTAATTAATGTCTCTATTTTTACAAAAAAACCAAAATTTAACCTGTGAATTTAAAATCAGACCACACAACACACAACATATATCATTTGCATTATGTTTTCAAATAGGTTTTAGCAAAAAACTAGCTATCAACAAAGGTTATTCAATGTTAAGATGAAACAACAATTATAAAAAATGTAATGCAAAGTATGTAAACTAATTAAGTAACCTAAAGTTACATAGTTGCCTAACATCCTATGTTTGATTTCTAACTTTTAGATAATACTGTGCCCACTGGATGCGAAGCGCCTTGAATCTCTCTGCTTCCAATGGTCTAACTTCATTAAAATACTGCATGTTCAAATAAAAAAATAAATTAATAATGTAATAAAAATTATAAGAAAACCAACTTTGTTTGAAATAAACAATTACCGTCTCTCAATTATTCTTGAAAGATCCTAAGATTATCGTGGACATCCAGTGCATCACATAGTAGCCACATTCAGTGATTCCTTTTTGTCTATTACACTAAATACATAATGAAATTTCGATATTAATTAAACGTTAACTACAATTAGTGTACACACACATAAAATATATATAAGTAGAACTTTTATTTAAATCACATACCTTAACAACAATCCACCTAGCAGCAACCTTGGATTTCGGTTGTGGAGTATCATCAAGTCCTTTCAAAGCACTAGTGTCGAATATGAGGAACATTAAAATATTGATGTTGTTGAGTTATGCCAATGAAAATGTATTGAAAACAATACTGACCTGTTAATTATTCCCTTAAGGTAGTTGTCTGGCTTATTATGTAAAGAACAAAACCAGACAACTAGGTTTTCCTTAGGCAGAATGACGACCATTTGCCAGTGTCCGCTGCAGTAGAGATGAATATGGGTTATTGTAGTAGTATAGATTATTTAAATTCAATTATTGTGTTTGACTTACCCATTCAGGTAGGCTCCAAGGTAAACATCTCGTTTTGAACTCTGTATCCAACTCTTGATGTAACTTTCGGATTCAAATTGTGATTGCCCAGATCTCTGAATGGACTGTGGCTCGAGGAATCCATACACATCAGAATTCCCCGCTCGCACACTTGTCTCAGTCAGATGCTGTGTTGTTAAGTCAAAGTTAATTATCTATGAATTGAAAACAATTACTTTGGTAATTAATAGTAATCTAAAATGACTTACAAAATCCACATCTATATAACAGATATGCTAAGACATTGACCACTGTGTGCAATTTCAGAGAGATCTTCGTGCTTTATATACAACGGGAAGTTTTGATTAAACACCCCGAATATGGTAGCATCCCACATAACCTGGAGAGACTTCAAAAACAGTTGTAGGATGGTCAATCTCATCAGGTACATGGGATCATCGACCTCTTCATCCGAGCTTTCTGGAGGTTTTGCTGGAGACACAGTTGCCTGTTGATAAAACATAGTTAATTAGCAAGTTTTGATTACAGTGAACAAATTAATTGAAAAAAATAAACATATAATCAGAGTAAAATACATGTTCTGATAAACGCTTCACAAGATGTGTTGGCCAAGCAAGGAAGGTGTTAAGTGTCTGCCCCACTAAGGTAACCTCGTCAGTGGGTACAGGAACGAGAGCCTCTGCATCTTTAACCTCCTCAACACCAACCTTGACTTGGCCATGCAACAAAGGGATGTTGTGAACTATTGTGGATCCCTCATAAAGTCTTCCTAGGGCAACCAGGCGGGAAGGATTTTCTTCAATGTATAGCCCACATTTGTCTAAGTCACCCGTCCCTGGATCGTTCCCTAAGGGAGCAACACAACTCTCCTTTATGCTGAAACGAGGACCTGAGGGACCAACCTCTGGCTCTGGAGGTAGTGCAAGTCCCTGTGATTGCATCTGAGACTGAAACTGGGACTGCATCTGGTTGAAGGATGTCATCATCTTTTGAGTCACTTTTTCTGTGATTGACTCCTCCAGTTGGTCTCTGATTTGTTGGGTCAACTGTTCTAGGTCTTCATGAGGCATGGAGGAAGAACTGCGGGACGTTCGTGAAACCGATCCAAAGTATTGCTTTATGGTGACACCGGCTCCAACAGCACGAACACGACCAGGGTGCTCTGGTCGCCCAATGGCAGCAGTCAGGATATCCTGACGTCCATGGGGGACGAACGATCCCTGTGAAGCCTGCTCGTCCAAAGAATCCTGTACCGAACACATATTTGTCCAAGGAATTCACAGAATACACAAAGATAATTACAATTATTAATTAAAAATGACTTACAATCCTGTCAGCTATTTCCTTTGCTGCCTCAGACATCATCTGTCCAGTTTTCTTCGTGCGAGCCATCTTCCATTTCACGTGGCGTCTGATAGGAGATGGAGGGTCAATGATGCCCTCAGTGCTTCCAGACTGGGCAACCTCTTCCAGTCTTTTCATTGTCTTCTCAGCCATGAGCTTTTCTTCTAAATATTCACAATGCCCACGAGACAATATGTGGGGGGCAGTGTTTTGCTTCTGGGAGGCCTGTGCCTTTTTTCGCACATCCTGCAAAAGTTTAACATTAATGAAAATGATTATTACAATAAATTATAAGAAGTGATTTTGTTGTGGAAAACAACTAAAATGACAAAGTACATACCTCCCATGAGGGGTCTCTACGGGTCTGACAAAACTGGGTCCATTTCTCCTTGCTAATGCCATATTTTTCATAGACAATGTCGTTTGCACCGTCCTTGTCGGCTGCAAGTGCCCATTTCCTAGTCAAGTCAGATTTAAACTGCCTCTAGCACTCACCGATAATCTGAAGAATTTTCTTCTTTGTCCTACTGTTAGAAGCTTCAGGGATTTCAAATTCCGCCTGACAAACAATAAATTAGGTTTTATTGTAAGTAAATAAAAAATTTAGACTATTAAAGAAAATCAACGAAGAAAACTCAAATACCTGAATATCCTCCCATATCAAATCCTTCTGAGCAGTAGGGACTTCCTTCCAGGTGTCATATGTCACGTCGACCTTATCACGAGCGACAATCCCCAAATATGTTTTTAATTTCTTCTTGTGGGGACCGTCGGCCTTGCCGGTAGCAGGATCAACGTTGACCACAGGTCTTTCTGCCCCAGGTGGTCTAGTGGCCAATGATCATAGCCGTGTCGCCTTGCGTGTCCGCTTCAACGTAGATGGAGACGCTGATGCGTCTGCAGGAGGAGGAGGAAGAGGAGGAGGAGGCGAGGCAGGTGGAGTAGCCATGGTCCTTTAAAGAGAAAAAGTTGAGTTAGTTAATATTATCAAAAAACACTGTATGAGTTATGTAAATGAATGTACCGAAATGAAATACTATATTAGAAAATTACGTTAGACGATGTTAATTAATTCTCCTTCATCATGATCATTACGATTAGCATGAACGTTGTCAGCTTCTTCTTCTCCGACGCTGTTAGAAGTCATTTGTGTAGACAAAGGACTAACATAAGTGTCCATGTATGAATCATCATCTTCTACATTAACACCAATTGTTTTCCCGTGTAGAACCACAGACCACCTTTCATCACAAGGGTCTTGCACATAAAATACTTGTTTAGCTTGTTCTGCCATGATGAAAGGGTCATTCTGGTAAGCTAGTTTCTTTAGGTCTACCAACGTAAATCCTACATCATCAGTCTGCACACCGGTGTTGCTGTCAACCCACTTACATTTGAAAACAAAAACAGAAAATTTGACATAGTTAAGCTCCCATATTTCATCAATGAAGCCAAAGTAAGGGATTGAAGCTACACAGGGATTGTCATCATGTACAGTTGCAAAGTGTTGAGATTCAACCCTTAGGGTGACCCTGCTGTTTGGCATTGTACTTTTGTCGTCTTGTGCTTTTGTGTAAAAGGAATACTTGTTTATGTCGTATCATTGCCAAGTTATAACATTTCTTTTAGGCCCATGAGCTAGCTTTCTTAATGTTTCAGAAGCATTTTTGTCAGCAAAGATTGTATCTTTAAACCAATCAGAGAAAGTCTTGTTATGATTTTTCAAGACCCAGTTCTTTGACATTTTTGGATTACTTTGTTTGACTAAACGTTCATGCTGAACTATGTATGGCAAAACTTCATTACTGTTGTTCAACACATACAAGTGAGCTTGTAACAAATCTTCTACACTTGGAGTGATAACATGCAATCCTCTTGAACCCTTACCGCCTACTCTGTCATCATGGCGAGACTCAGGAAGGCCAACAGGTTTAGCCTTTTCAATGTACTCTGAACAAAATTCAACGGCTTTTTTTGCGATGTACCTTTCAACAATAGATGCTTCTGGACGATGTAGATTCTTGGTATACCCTTTTAAGATCTTCATGTAGCGCTCAATCGGGTACATCCAGCACAGATAAACAGGACCACAACATTTGATTTCTCTGACCAGGTGAACAATTAAGTGGACCATGATGTCAAAGAAAGTAGGAGGAAAATACATCTCCAACTGGCACAATATAATTGCAGCCTCGTTTTCTAGGTCATTAAACTTGACCGGATCAAGGACTTTGCTACATATGGCATTGAAGAAAAAGCATAGGCGAGTTATGGCTAACCTGACTTTGTTAGGCAAAATGTCTCGTATGGCCACGGCTAACAATTGTTGCATCAACACGTGACAATCATGAGACTTTAACCCCACCAGCTTAAGCTCCTAGAACTGCACAAGGCTCTTAATATTTGAAGAGTATCCTTGTGGGACTTTAACCCGGCGCAGACACTGGCACAAACTGATCTTCTCCTTTCTGGATAAAGTATGAAGTTGGAGGCAAATATTTTTTTTACCATCAGACCTTGGATGCAACTGCGATCGTATGCCCATGTCAGCTAGATCTTAACGGGTATTTAGACCATCTTTCGTCTTGCCCTAAATGTTAAGGAGTGTCCCAATGACACTGTCACATACATTTTTCTCTACATGCATAACATCAATACAATGTCTAACATCTAGATCAGACCAGTACGGAAGATCAAAGAAAATAGACCTCTTTTTCCATATGCAACTCTTACTTTTATCCTTTTATTGGGTCTTTCCAAATACAGTATTAAGGTGTTCAACCCGCTGGAAGACCTGCTCACCAGTTAACGGTATCCGCACAGTTTCGTGCTCTTGACTTCCATTAAAAGCTTTTTTCAATCTTCTGTAAGGGTGATTAGCTTTTAGAAAATGGCGATGTCTAGTGTACACTCTTTTTCTACCATGTTTCAGTTGTATGCAGCTTGTGTCTTCTTCACAGATGGGGCATGCATGATGACCCTTAACACTGTAACCACTGAGATTCCCATATGCTGAAAAGTCATTAATGGTACAAAAAAAACATTGCACGCATTTGAAAAGTCTCCTTGCGAAACCCATCAAACACTAAAACCCCCTCATCCCACAACTTTCTCAGGTCTTCAATCAACGGACTTAGATAAACATCAATGTCATTTCCTGATTGTCTTGGGCCCGATATCATCATAGACAACATCATGTATTTTCGCTTCATGCATAACCAAGGCAGAAAATTGTAAATTACTAGTAGAACTGGCCATGAACTATGTTGAGTGCTTAAATTGCCATATGGATTCATTCCATCACTGGCTAGTCTAAGTCTAAGATTTCTTGCCTTTTTGCCGAAATATGGATACAAACTATCAATCTTCTTCCACTGGGAGCAACCAGCTGGATGACGGACCATTCCATCAGATTTTCTCCCATTTGCATGCCAGGTAAGATCTTTTGCGTCGTCCTCATTAGCAAATAAACGCTTAAACCTTGGAATAATGGGAAGATACCACAACACCTTCGCTGGAGGGCCCTTCTTTGAGTTTTCATCAGAACTGCAGTCCTCATCATCCTTCACCTTGTACCGTGACGCCCCACACCTAGGGCATTTCAACATTTCTTCAAATTCATGTCTGTACAGTATGCAATCATTAGGGCAAGCATGAACCTTCTGATACTCCATACCCATCGGACACAATATTTTCTTGGCCTGATAGTAGCTTTTAGGCAATGTGTTATCCTGTGGAAGCAGATCGTGCATTATTTGAAGTAATGAAGTAAAGCTTTTGTCACTCCATCCATATCTGGCCTTGACATTAACCAGACTTAACACCGCCGACAATAGCGTCAAGGAATTGTTGCACCCCAGATACAAAGGCTTCTTTGAGTCACTCTGCAATCTTTCATACACAGGGGCATGTGCTTGCTGGAAAGACTCTTATCCAAGGTCATGAATCATATCCTCCAAGCGATCTCCCATTTCTACATCAAACGGTTCAGATTGTGTCTCACTCTGCATGTCTGTCATTTCACCATGCCATATTCACGTCGTATAATTTCTCTTAATTCCATCACACAACAGATGCTTTCGTATGTCATCCAGTATTTGTCGTCTTCCGTTCAAACAATTGATGCAAGGACAATAATATTTTCCATCTTCATCTGGTTGACCTCTTTCTGAAGCAAATTGTAGGAATTGCTCGACGCCTTCCTCATATTCTGGGCTGATACGACTTTCATTTATCCAACTTCGATCCATCTAAGTAATAACTTGGTCATACTCTCAAAGTTATTCAATGCATGAAAATCTCACTTTTTTATTAAAGGTGTGGCCCTATCCCATTCGGGAAGACCATCTTTTATGGTAGCTTCATACATCAGGGTTAATTCTATTTTGTTAAATTTGACAAAATTTTGGCAGCATTTCGCATTGGTCTCCAAGTACACGACATGAAATCGGTGAGATTAATTTCCCGATAATCAAGTATGCACTCAGAGAACAACTAGAAATGCATTACCGAAATTTCATCAAATTAAACAAAATAATTTTAACCTTAACACATGAATCTACCATAAAAATATCAGTCTCCCCAAATTGTCCAAACGGACAATTCAAGATTGAATACAATGATTAATGCAAACTGTCCGCAAGAATCATTGCATCCAATCTCAAATGGGAATCTAAGGTTCACTCATCATGAACACAATTTGTATAGCATATATCAATTGTCATTAATGGCAGTGAACACGTAATAAAAATATTCATTGGTAACAAACATTTGTACCTGTGATGATGAGCAACACGGTCCAAAATGAAAGCAAGAATCAAAGAAATAACTGAATGAACACCTACATCAATCATCATTCCGAAAAACAAATATCAATATGAATGCTACACTCAGAAGCAAAACTCTATAGTATCGACTCATGTAATTGCTACTCAAAGTTAGTTTAATTGCCATTCAGAAAAAAATTCCCTCTCAATTTGAGTAGAAAGTGCTCCATACAAATTGCCAATTATGGCCACATTGAATGATGGAGATCCTATGCTATGAAGTATCATCAAAAAGTCACATTTGGTTGTATCACAATAATGCCACCTCCTGCAATCTCCCCATCCCCATCCAGGCTATTATTTCCAAAATTCAAATGCCACTAACTTCACATGGAAAATCAATTAATATCTCCATAAATGGTCTTCTAGTTGTCTGTTTGCGATGACAATGCCATGACTACAAGACTTATCCTTCATGCATGTATTTGGTTTGTGCCATATGTTTTAGAAAGGTAAAAAAAAAATCCAATCCAATTGGATATTAAATTAACACCTAACATGTGACACATATATATCTAATATCGTTAATATAATTAAATGAGAGAGATCGAAGGATAAAATAACTAAAACTTAAGGTTTAAAAAAAATTACTATTAATTTTTATAAAACAAAAAAGATTACATAAACTAACAAAAAGGACTAACATATTTTTTTTAAAAATGTCTTAAAAATTACTTTAGACTTCAATAACAATTGAGTCACCTCTGTGCTAAACCATAAACCTTAAATACTGTACCTGAATATACGAAGGAGTTGTCGCAGCTCGGAATCACCTAGAAAGAGTGGTTGTTTGGTGACAAGTTCAGCTACAATTGAGATGCAATTAGTATTATTAGAAAAGCCTCTACAACTCTTCCTAATATGCAAACCAGAAGATCCTTGAATCCTCATGTTCTTACCAAATATGCAGCCAACGGACCACTTGTTGACTGTTGAGTAATGGGTAGCTCCCAAGAGGACTTCAGGAGCTCTATACCACAGGGTTAGTATCTGAAAATAGATACATATATTGGCATACAAAGGTTTAATATTAACCAAGGTAGAGAAAAATAGACACACAAAAAAAATTCTCTTTTTACCTCGTGTATATTAATTGCTTGATTGGCACTGCTTAATGACATTGACCTCCATATTTGTATCTAAAAAAATCATTATACATTTATTAAAGTTTTTAAGAAAGTTACTAAAAGAAAATAAAAAGCTTTTGAGGGAGGGGGCTGAAGCCCTGCTTGTCCCCTTTATCCGTCCCTGCCGGTGCTATGAATTTGTCAAGAAGCTATAAATTGCCTTAGGTTATATATAGGAAGGGAAGGTTTAAAATTATCCACTAATACAAATAGAAATTGAGTGCAATAAAAAAAAACAAATAGAAAGTGAGTGTTACATTTGAAAAAAAAAGGCAAGACATATTAAGTGAGTAAAGATAAATTTGCATTCCATGTCCTACAATATACGAATGAGGCTTAGCAATAAAATACATTATCTTAAGAATAGGGTACTGAACTTTCATGCCTTTTCATACGCTTTCATCAAATTTTCAAATCAGCCTATTAAATTTATCAAAAGAAAAAAAACTCATTTATAATACATTGTCGAAAAAAAAATCAGCCTATTGAATAGGTGCTCCCACCCAAATTAAACCAAAGCCTAACTAGAAAAAAGTATATACAAAATTATATACAAAATCAGCCTATCGATGACGCTAGTAATTAAATTGACTAATGTACAACAAAGTCAAGGAATAAATTGATTGATGCACAGTTGCACAATAAATTTAAGAACCCAAAATAACGAATAGTAGTTGCTAAAGTCTGTGATTAAAATGATTTAGAAACTAAAATAAATAATAATTTAAGGATTAATTTCTTTATTTTTACAATTTTTAGGATTAAAAATTATTGTTTATTATAATTTCAAGGATTGGTATAATGGTTTACTCAATAATAAAGACAAACTTATTTTGTTCAGAATTTTAAACATGATATATAGTTTAAGGAGTTGTACTCATTACAAGATTCACGAAAATGTTAAGTTCATTACAAGCTACATAGAGAAGAGAAGGGATGTGAATCATATGATGCTACTATATGTCTAACTTGAGGCATTTTTCTCACGGAGTGACTATTTGCTCTGTAGTGTAGATGGGAGCTCCACTAGTGATATGTATGTGATGTAAAGATGGCATAGGATGATAATGCGTTGAAAGAAAAATGAAAAGCATTGGCACACATGGCTATAGAAATAGTAAGGAAGCCAAGGGAGAATTTACAAGTGTTAGTGATGATTGACGGTACAGTAGTAGGCACTGGATTCTGACAGAGATGAGACTTATATATATGGAGCACACACAGGGACAGAGGACTAGAACGCTATAGAATCACACATTCCAATACCAAACTTTAATAAATTAAATTGAATGTTTATTATCGTTTTTAATGCTATCATTTTGTTGGAAGACAAATCAACATGTAATATATATATTCATAAGAGTGAGTTGAAAATCGCATGGAGTGAAATCCAACCAACTTAGAAAAGATAAGTACATAATACAGGGACGAAACCAGTATTCAATGTCAAGAAAACAGAATATGTAAACAAAAATTTGTCTAAACATATATATATATATATATATATATATATATATATATACATAAATTTTTATATAAAATCCTGATAATATAATGTTTCAAAACATTAATTACACAAATTATCTATCAAAATATGAGACGTCTTTTTTTCCCAGCATAAATTTAATCACTACTAGAAAAAAGACATTTTACAACACCAATTTTACAACGGTTATAAAGGACCGATGTAGTAATTGAAGCGGTGGCAATTTTGTAAATAATTATAACTTTATTATGTATCTTCTAAAACGGTTTTGTTCACCCGTCTTAGAATGTAGGTTGTGGCATTTTTGTAATTATTGATAAAGTAGACAATGACGGGTTGGTCTAAAGGACCGTCGTTGATGGTTTGCCCTAAATTTCCAAATATATTAGCCGTACTTGGCTATCTCGCGCACCTCAGCTGCTGCCTCGAAACCTCGCGCATAGTCATCGAACCTGTCTCTCCGAACCCCTCCACCTCCGAATCCCAAACTGAAACCCCCAAATCCGCCATAATTGGGGGCCGCAACACCACCAAGTTTGCTCCGCCGCGAGCCCTTACGGTGGTCCCTCGTATATTGGCGCGCTCACTCTCCTACGATGGTGAGGTCGAGATCATGCTCCGGCACCTCGCAACGCGGACCCAGTCCTCTCCCCTCTCATCAACGTTCACCAACCCCCAACCTTCGACAATTTCCACACTCCCTTCCTCGCCCTAACCCGTAACATCTTGTACCAGCAACTCGCGTACAAAGCTGGCACCTCCATCTACACTTCATCATGCTCTACGGGGGTGAAAACGGTGTCATTCCCGAAACCGTTCTCTAACACCCCAACAGCTTCGCCAAATTGGGGTTTCTGGGCGGAAGACGAGTTACCTTCATGATTTGGCGAAGAAGTATCAGAACGGGATACTCTCCGATTCCGCCATTGTGAACATGGATGATAAGTCACTCTCTACATTTCCTTTAGCACTCCCCACTCCCCAGTTCCTTATAATTTTTATTAAATTATCACACAATCAATTATTATTTTCACCTGTCTTGTAATTTTTATTGATAGTGATAAATTGTTTTATGCTTTATATCTTGCAATCTAGCATTGTACTGCTTCATAAAAGTCATAACTTGAGTACTACCTAAATTGTTTTCTGTTAGATTTTATGAGACCAGATTTGTCCTTATTTTCATGTCTTTAAGATTCTTGCAGTTTCACTTGTAAGAGGAACTAGAGGCATAATGAAATATTTTCATTCTGTAAGGGGTATATAGAGATGTTTGTACAACCCAAATTCATCACTTTTTATAACTGGTGGCTTTGACTCTGCTATTAAAGTACATCAACCTCACGCTATTCTGCCCAGGGGTTTGGAAGCAGCACAAGGGTCCCCTAGTAGGACATAGATGTTTTCCATTTCCATCCCTAATGTGTTGGATCATATTGGATTTATGTATAGGTAGGATTATTAAATGTAATGAACTCACTTGGGATGACTACTAACATTACAAAATTGGATCTGATGTTTATATGCCTTTGTCCATACTCTGTTGTGTTTACCAATTTCCATGTTGACTGGCCTTTTTGCCTCCTTTTTTGTTGCAACAAGAGTGAATATGTTCGATGTTTGCGCTTCTCCTGTCAGGATTCTCTTTATGTTGCTACCAATCATGGTTATCTCTACCATGCTAAATTATGTGAAACTGGAGGTTCACAGTGGAATCAACTTGTCCAGGTCAGTAATGAAGCACCAGTTATTAAAATGTTTTTATGTAGAGATGGACCTTAATATGAGATTATTCAATAACTACTCATGAGGGACAGGAGACATGGGATATGCTCAGTATGCTCATTATGTCTAAGCTATTCACCATTCTAATTTTGGTGATCCAAATTTAAACTATTTGCCATACATAAAATCAAGAGCACTCTTAATATTCTAACCTGCAAGTGCATATATGGTTCTGATCTACCTTGATTCTACTTGTTGATTTTTATTCTTTTTCAAATTGGAGCAGATGGCTGTATATGCTATCTGGAATATGATAAAGAATGCAGAATTTGCAATTTACGAGGATGAAACAAGTGAAAGAATTATCTTTGATTGAATATGTTTTTGTGGATGACAACTCCGGTGATAAATTGTCAAGCAGCTATGCAACTGGTTTTGCATCAGTGGATTTCATAGTATGGAACTTAGTTAATGAGAATAAGGTACTTTTACAACCTTTTTCTATTTACTCTGCTAAGTCAATATTTATATTCACTTTTTAAGTTGGCTAATATCCACTGTCATGGCTACTTTTAACACAATCAATCACCGAAAGCATTTCTTTCCTATCTTGCTAGTTTTTTAGACAAGGAAATTTAGATTCAGAAGCTAATTTTAATATGTTATATGTTATGAACATAATATTGGTGCTTCCTAATTAAAACCTTAGGTGCTGTGTTTACTTTCAGGAACACACTATATTGGTAGCGATGCTGGCTGGTTTAGGTTTAGATTGGTGTGTTGTGTAACATTATTTTTAATTCATTCTGTTATGTTTATCTATAGGAGGAAGATTATCATTTGGATGCATGCCATCTCACAGTCCTATCACCTCCTAGTGGTAAATATGATCTTGAAATTGTTACAGATATTTGTCCACAGAAAAACACATCATTAGAGGTAAATGAGATTTCTCCTTGTTGTAGAGTGTTTCTTCCTTGTATTGCCATTTTTCCACTTCTATCAACCTGATTTTTTGTTTGAGGGGGAGATTGTGTTTACTATGGATTTGATTTCCTGTGAGGCTGAAGGCTTCCGTAAAATTACATTTTATCAGGTTGTCATTTTAAGGCGATCGATATGCTAACCTGTTCTATATGTTTATATTATAACAATAATTTCCCAAATAAAATTAATGGAATCCTATCATCCAACAGGATTGACCTGATATAATGGCAAAATATACAGTTCGCATCGAGGCTGATAAATCACTGTATCCAGTGTTGTTGTCTAATGGAAACCTAGCTGTGACTTAGAGGTAATGTTTTATTGAAATGCATAGTAGTAGTGAAGACTATCTAGATGGTTACTATACTGTTCATGGATGTTATTTATGTTTTACTGCAGGATGGCAGGCATTATGCTGTTTGGGAGGACCCCTTCAAGAACTGGTTAGTAACTATTACTTTCTACCTTATCCTTTCGTTTGAAAAGAGTGTTTGATTATTAGAATTGTGCATAATTTTCTAAAAAGAAAAAAAGTATCTTTAGTCAATAATAGTCTTTAAACAAGACATATGAGTTGCTATAAACTTTTGATATTTATCTTTCATTTTTATAAATAAATAAAAATATATTTGGAATCTATGCATGACCTGAAAATTTTACTTGGGGTTCCCGTAATATATCGAGACGCTCGAAATTGAATGTTAAATCTCTGAGCCAATGCAAACGACAATAACATTTTACTCAGATGTCTGATAGAGTCCCGTAGCATATCGAGACGCTCGCAATTGAATGTTGAAGCTCTGAGCCAATTCAAACGACAATAACTTTTTACTCGGATGTCTGATTGAGTCCCGTAATATATCGAGACGCTCGAAATTCAATGTTGAACATCTGAGCCAATTCAAATGACAATAACTTTTTACTCGGATGTCTGATTGAGTCA
The DNA here is from genome assembly GCF_004193775.1 of Glycine soja. Lineage (NCBI taxonomy): Eukaryota > Viridiplantae > Streptophyta > Magnoliopsida > Fabales > Fabaceae > Glycine > Glycine soja. Next base: position 33,403 of record NW_021143954.1, read on the forward strand.
CGTAATATATCGAGACGCTCGAAATTGAATGTTGAATCTCTAAGCAAATTCAAACGACACTAGCTTTTTACTCAGATGTTTGATTGAGTCCCATAATATAACGAGACGTTCGAAATTGAATGTTGAAGCTCTGAGCCAATTCAAACGACAATAACTTTTTACTCGGATGTCTGATTGAGTCCCATAATATAACGAGACGCTCGAAATTGAATGTTGAAGCTCTGAGCCAATTCAAACGACAATAACTTTTTACTCGGATGTCTGATTGAGTCCCATAACATATCGAGACGCTCGAAATTGAATGTTGAACCTCTGAGCCAATTCAAACGACAATAACTTTTTACTCGGATGTCTAATCGAGTCCTGTAATATAACGAGACGCTCGATAGTTAATGTTGAAGCTATGAGAAAATTCAAACGACAATAACTTTTTACTCGGATGTTTGATTGAGTCCCGTCATATATCTAGACGTTCGAAATTGAATGTTGAAGCTCTGAGTCAATTCAAATGACAATAACTTTTTACTCGGATGTCTGATTGAGTCCCATAATATAACGAGACGCTCGAAATTGAATGTTGAAGCTCTGAGCCAATTCAAACGACAATAAGTTTTTACTCGGATGTCTGATTGAGTCCCATAACATATCGAGACGCTCGAAATTGAATGTTGAACCTCTGAGCCAATTCAAACGACAATAACTTTTTACTCGGATGTCTAATTGAGTCCTGTAATATAACGAGACGCTCGATAGTTAATGTTGAAGCTATGAGAAAATTCAAACGACAATAACTTTTTACTCGGATGTATGATTGAGTCTCGTCATATATCGAGACGCTCGAAATTGAATGTTGAAGCTCTGAGCGAATTCAAACAACAATAACTTTTTACTCGGATGTCTGATTGAGTCCCGTAATATATCGAGACGCTCGAAATTCAATGTTGAACCTCTGAGCCAATTCAAATGACAATAACTTTTTACTCGGATGTCTGATTGAGTCACGTAATATATCGAGACCCTCGAAATTGAATGTTGAATCTCTGAGCAAATTCAAACGACACTAGCTTTTTACTCGGATGTTTGATGGAGTCCCATAATATAACGAGACGCTCGAAATTGAATGTTGAAGCTCTGAGCCAATTCAAACGACAATAACTTTTTACTCGGATGTCTGATTGAGTCCCATAATATAACGAGACGCTCGAAATTGAATGTTGAAGCTCTGAGCCAATTCAAACGACAATAACTTTTTACTCGGATGTCTGAATGAGTCCCGTAATATATCGAGACCCTCAAACTTGAATGTTGAAGCACTAAGCCAATTCAAACGACAATAACTTTTTACTCGGATGTCTGATTGAGTCTCGTAATATATCGAGAGGCTCGAAATTGAATGTTTAAGCTTTGAGCCAAATCAAACGACAATAACTTTTTACTCTGATGTCTGATTGAGTCCCGTTATATATCGAGACGCTCGAAATTGAATTTTGAACCTCTGAGCAAATGCAAACGACAATAATTTTTTTCTCGGAAGTCTTATTGAGTCCCGTAATATATCGAGACGCTCGAAATTGAATGTTGAATCTCTGAGCAAATTCAAACGACAATAACTTTTTACTCGGATGTCTAATTGAGTCCTGTAATATAACGAGACGCTCGATAGTTAATGTTGAAGCTATGAGAAAATTCAAACGACAATAACTTTTTACTCGGATGTATGATTGAGTCCCATAATATAACGAGACGCTCGAAATTGAATGTTGAAGCTCTGAGCCAATTCAAAAGACAATAACTTTTTACTCGGATGTCTGATTGAGTCACGTAATATATCGAGACGCTCGAAATTGAATGTTGAATCTCTGAGCAAATTCAAACGACACTAGCTTTTTACTCGGATGATTGATTGAGTCCCATAATATAACGAGACGTTCGAAATTGAATGTTGAAGCTCTGAGCCAATTCAAACGACAATAACTTTTTACTCGGATGTCTGATTGAGTCCCATAATATAACGAGACGCTTGAAATTGAATGTTGAAGCTCTGAGCCAATTCAAACGACAATAACTTTTTACTCGGATGTCTGATTGAGTCCCATAACATATCGAGACGCTCGAAATTGAATGTTGAACCTCTGAGCCAATTCAAACGACAATAACTTTTTACTCGGATGTCTAATCGAGTCCTGTAATATAACGAGACGCTCGATAGTTAATGTTGAAGCTATGAGAAAATTCAAACGACAATAACTTTTTACTCGGATGTTTGATTGAGTCCCGTCATATATCCAGACGTTCGAAATTGAATGTTGAAGCTATGAGCCAATTCAAACGACAATAACTTTTTACTCGGATGTCTGATTGAGTCCCATAATATAACGAGACGCTCGAAATTGAATGTTGAAGCTCTGAGCCAATTCAAACGACAATAAGTTTTTACTCGGATGTCTGATTGAGTCCCATAACATATCGAGACGCTCGAAATTGAATGTTGAACCTCTGAGCCAATTCAAACGACAATAACTTTTTACTCGGATGTCTAATTGAGTCCTGTAATATAACGAGACGCTCGATAGTTAATGTTGAAGCTATGAGAAAATTCAAACGACAATAACTTTTTACTCGGATGTATGATTGAGTCCCGTCATATATCGAGACGCTCGAAATTGAATGTTGAAGCTCTGAGCGAATTCAAACAACAATAACTTTTTACTCGGATGTCTGATTGAGTCCCGTAATATATCGAGACGCTCGAAATTCAATGTTGAACCTCTGAGCCAATTCAAATGACAATAACTTTTTACTCGGATGTCTGATTGAGTCACGTAATATATCGAGACCCTCGAAATTGAATGTTGAATCTCTGAGCAAATTCAAACGACACTAGCTTTTTACTCGGATGTTTGATGGAGTCCCATAATATAACGAGACGCTCGAAATTGAATGTTGAAGCTTTGAGCCAATTCAAACGACAATAACTTTTTACTCGGATGTCTGATTGAGTCCCATAATATAACGAGACGCTCGAAATTGAATGTTGAAGCTCTGAGCCAATTCAAACGACAATAACTTTTTACTCGGATGTCTGAATGAGTCCCGTAATATATCGAGACCCTCAAACTTGAATGTTGAAGCACTAAGCCAATTCAAACGACAATAACTTTTTACTCGGATGTCTGATTGAGTCTCGTAATATATCGAGAGGCTCGAAATTGAATGTTTAAGCTTTGAGCCAATTCAAAGAACAATAACTTTTTACTCTGATGTCTGATTGAGTCCCGTTATATATCGAGACGCTCGAAATTGAATTTTGAACCTCTGAGCAAATGCAAACGACAATAATTTTTTTCTCGGAAGTCTTATTGAGTCCCGTAATATATCGAGACGCTCGAAATTGAATGTTGAATCTCTGAGCAAATTCAAACGACAATAACTTTTTACTCGGATGTCTAATTGAGTCCTGTAATATAACGAGACGCTCGATAGTTAATGTTGAAGCTATGAGAAAATTCAAACGACAATAACTTTTTACTCGGATGTATGATTGAGTCCCATAATATAACGAGACGCTCGAAATTGAATGTTGAAGCTCTGAGCCAATTCAAAAGACAATAACTTTTTACTCGGATGTCTGATTGAGTCACGTAATATATCGAGACGCTCGAAATTGAATGTTGAATCTCTGAGCAAATTCAAACGACACTAGCTTTTTACTCGGATGATTGATTGAGTCCCATAATATAACGAGACGTTCGAAATTGAATGTTGAAGCTCTTAGCCAATTCAAACAACAATAACTTTTTACTCGAATGTCTGATTGAGTCCCATAATATAACGAGACGCTCGAAATTGAATGTTGAAGCTCTGAGCCAATTCAAACGACAATAACTTTTTACTCGGATGTCTGATTGAGTCACGTAATATATCGAGACGCTCGAAATTGAATGTTGAATCTCTGAGCAAATTCAAACGACACTAGCTTTTTACTCGGATGTTTGATTGAGTCCCATAATATAACGAGACGTTCGAAATTGAATGTTGAACCTCTGAGCCAATTCAAACGACAATAACTTTTTACTCGGATGTCTGATTGAGTCCCATAATATAACGAGACGCTCGAAATTGAATGTTGAAGCTCTGAGCCAATTCAAACGACAATAAGTTTTTACTCGGATGTATGATTGAGTCCCATAACATATCGAGACGCTCGAAATTGAATGTTGAACCTCGGAGCCAATTCAAACGACAATAACTTTTTACTCGGATGTCTAATTGAGTCACGTAATATATCGAGACGCTCGAAATTGAATGTTGAATCTCTGAGCAAATTCAAACGACACTAGCTTTTTACTCGGATGATTGATTGAGTCCCATAATATAACGAGACGTTCGAAATTGAATGTTGAAGCTCTGAGCCAATTCAAACGACAATAACTTTTTACTCGGATGTCTGATTGAGTCCCATAATATAACGAGACGCTCGAAATTGAATGTTGAACCTCTGAGCCAATTCAAACGACAATAACTTTTTACTCGGATGTCTGATTGAGTCCCATAATATAACGACACGCTCGAAATTGAATGTTGAAGCTCTGAGCCAATTCAAACGACAATAAGTTTTTACTCGGATGTATGATTGAGTCCCATAACATATCGAGACGCTCGAAATTGAATGTTGAACCTCGGAGCCAATTCAAACGACAATAACTTTTTACTCGGATGTCTAATTGAGTCCTGTAATATAACGAGACGCTCGATAGTTAATGTTGAAGCTATGAGAAAATTCAAACGACAATAACTTTTTACTCGGATGTATGATTGAGTCCCGTCATATATCGAGACGCTCGAAATTGAATGTTGAAGCTTTGAGCCAATTCAAACAACAATAACTTTTTACTCGGATGTGTGATTGAGTCCCGTAATAGATCGAGACGCTCGAAATTCAATGTTGAACCTCTGAGCCAATTCAAATGACAATAACTTTTTACTCGGATGTCTGATTGAGTCACGTAATATATCGAGACCCTCGAAATTGAATGTTGAATCTTTGAGCAAATTCAAACGACACTAGCTTTTTACTCGGATGTTTGATTGAGTCCCATAATATAACGAGACGCTCGAAATTGAATGTTGAAGCTCTGAGCCAATTCAAACGACAATAACGTTTTACTCGGATGTCTGATTGAGTCCCATAATATAACGAGACGCTCGAAATTGAATGTTGAAGCTCTGAGCCAATTCAAACGACAATAACTTTTTACTCGGATGTCTGAATGAGTCCCGTAATATATCGAGACCCTCGAACTTGAATGTTGAAGCACTAAGCCAATTCAAACGACAATAACTTTTTACTCGGATGTCTGATGGAGTCTCGTAATATATCGAGAGGCTCAAAATTGAATGTTTAAGCTTTGAGCCAATTCAAACGACAATAACTTTTTACTCGGATGTCTGATTGAGTCCCGTTATATATCGAGACGCTCGAAATTAAATGTTGAACCTCTGAGCCAATTCAAATGACAATAACTTTTTACTCGGATGTCTGATTGAGTCACGTAATATATCGAGACCCTCGAAATTGAATGTTGAATCTCTGAGCAAATTCAAACGACACTAGCTTTTTACTCGGATGATTGATTGAGTCCCATACTATAACGAGACGTTCGAAATTGAATGTTGAAGCTCTGAGCCAATTCAAACGACAATAACTTTTTACTCGGATGTCTGATTGAGTCCCATAATATAACGAGACCCTCGAACTTGAATGTTGAAGCACTAAGCCAATTCAAACGACAATAACTTTTTACTCGAATGTATGATTGAGTCCCGTCATATATCTAGACGCTCGAAATTGAATGTTGAAGCTCTGAGCCAATTCAAACAACAATAAATTTTTACTCGGATGCCTGATTGAGTCCCGTAATATATCGAGACGCTCGAAATTCAATGTTGAACCTCTGAGCCAATTCAAATGACAATAACTTTTTACTCGGATGTCTGATTGGGTCACGTAATATATCGAGACCCTCGAAATTGAATGTTGAATCTCTGAGCAAATTCAAACGACACTAGCTTTTTACTCGGATGATTGATTGAGTCCCATAATATAACGAGACGTTCGAAATTGAATGTTGAAGCTCTGAGCCAATTCAAACGACAATAACTTTTTACTCGGATGTCTGATTGAGTCCCATAATATAACGAGACGCTCGAAATTGAATGTTGAAGCTCTGAGCCAATTCAAACGACAATAACTTTTTACTCGGATGTCTGAATCAGTCCCGTAATATATCGAGACCCTCGAACTTGAATGTTGAAGCACTAAGCCAATTCAAACGACAATAACTTTTTACTCGGATGTCTGATTGAGTCTCGTAATATATCAGGAGGCTCAAAATTGAATGTTTAAGCTTTGAGCCAATTCAAACGACAATAACTTTTTATTCGGATGTCTGATTGAGTCCCGTTATATATCGAGACGCTCGAAATTGAATTTTGAACCTCTGAGCAAATGCAAACGACAATAATTTTTTTCTCGGATGTCTTATTGAGTCCCGTAATATATCGAGACACTCGAAATTGAAAATGTTGAATCTCTGAGCAAATTCAAACGACACTAGCTTTTTACTCGGATGTCTGATTGAGTCCCGTAACATATCGAGACGCTCGAAATTGAATGTTGAACATCTGAGCCAATTCCAACGACAATAAATTTTTACTCGGATGTCTGATTGAGTCCCGTAATATATCGAGACCCTCGAAATTGAATTTTAAGCACTAAGCCAATTCAAACGACAATAACTTTTTACTCGGATGTCTGATTGAGTCTCGTAATATAGCGAGACGCTCGAAATTGAATGTTTAACTTCTGAGCCAATTAAAATGACAATAACATTTTTCTCGGATGTCTGATTGAGTCCCGTCATATATCGAGACGCTCAAAATTGAATGTTGAAGCTCTGAGCCAATTCAAACGACAATAACTTTTTACTCGGATGTCTGATTGAGTCCCATAATACAACGACACCCTCGAAATTGAATGTTGAAGCTCTGAGCCAATTCAAACGACAAAAACTTTTTACTCGGATGTCTGATTGAGTCCCGTAATATAACGAGACGCTCGAAATTGAATGTTGAACCACTGAGCCAATTCAAACGACAATAACTATTTACTCGGATGTCTGAATGAGTCCCGTAATATATCGAGACCCTCGAACTTGAATGTTGAAGCACTAAGCCAATTCAAACGACAATAACTTTTTACTCGGATGTCTGATTGAGTCTCGTAATATATCGAGAGGCTCAAAATTGAATGTTTAAGCTTTGAGCCAATTCAAACGACAATAACTTTTTACTCGGATGTCTGATTGAGTCCCATAATATAACGAGACGTTCGAAATTGAATGTTGAAGCTCTGAGCCAATTCAAACGACAATAACTTTTTACTCGGATGTCTGATTGAGTCTCATAATATAACGAGACGCTCGAAATTGAATGTTGAAGCTCTGAGCCAATTCAAACGACAATAACTTTTTACTCGGATGTCTGATTGAGTCACGTAATATATCGAGACGCTCGAAATTGAATGTTGAATCTCTGAGCAAATTCAAACGACACTAGCTTTTTACTCGGATGTATGATTGAGTCCCATAATATAACGAGACACTCGAAATTGAATGTTGAAGCTCTGAGCCAATTCAAACGACAATAACTTTTTACTCGGATGTCTGATTGAGTCACGTAATATATCGAGACGCTCGAAATTGAATGTTGAATCTCTGAGCAAATTCAAACGACACTAGCTTTTTACTCGGATGATTGATTGAGTCCCATAATATAACGAGACGTTCGAAATTGAATGTTGAAGCTCTTAGCCAATTCAAACAACAATAACTTTTTACTCGAATGTCTGATTGAGTCCCATAATATAACGAGACGCTCGAAATTGAATGTTGAAGCTCTGAGCCAATTCAAACGACAATAACTTTTTACTCGGATGTATGATTGAGTCCCGTCATATATCGAGACGCTCGAAATTGAATGTTGAAGCTCTGAGCGAATTCAAACAACAATAACTTTTTACTCGGATGTCTGATTGAGTCCCGTAATATATCGAGACGCTCGAAATTCAATGTTGAACCTCTGAGCCAATTCAAATGACAATAACTTTTTACTCGGATGTCTGATTGAGTCACGTAATATATCGAGATCCTCGAAATTGAATGTTGAATCTCTGAGCAAATTCAAACGACACTAGCTTTTTACTCGGATGTTTGATGGAGTCCCATAATATAACGAGACGCTCGAAATTGAATGTTGAAGCTTTGAGCCAATTCAAACGACAATAACTTTTTACTCGGATGTCTGATTGAGTCCCATAATATAACGAGACGCTCGAAATTGAATGTTGAAGCTCTGAGCCAATTCAAACGACAATAACTTTTTACTCGGATGTCTGAATGAGTCCCGTAATATATCGAGACCCTCAAACTTGAATGTTGAAGCACTAAGCCAATTCAAACGACAATAACTTTTTACTCGGATGTCTGATTGAGTCTCGTAATATATCGAGAGGCTCGAAATTGAATGTTTAAGCTTTGAGCCAATTCAAAGAACAATAACTTTTTACTCTGATGTCTGATTGAGTCCCGTTATATATCGAGACGCTCGAAATTGAATTTTGAACCTCTGAGCAAATGCAAACGACAATAATTTTTTTCTCGGAAGTCTTATTGAGTCCCGTAATATATCGAGACGCTCGAAATTGAATGTTGAACCTCTGAGCAAATTCAAACGACAATAACTTTTTACTCGGATGTCTAATTGAGTCCTGTAATATAACGAGACGCTCGATAGTTAATGTTGAAGCTATGAGAAAATTCAAACGACAATAACTTTTTACTCGGATGTATGATTGAGTCCCATAATATAACGAGACGCTCGAAATTGAATGTTGAAGCTCTGAGCCAATTCAAAAGACAATAACTTTTTACTCGGATGTCTGATTGAGTCACGTAATATATCGAGACGCTCGAAATTGAATGTTGAATCTCTGAGCAAATTCAAACGACACTAGCTTTTTACTCGGATGATTGATTGAGTCCCATAATATAACGAGACGTTCGAAATTGAATGTTGAAGCTCTTAGCCAATTCAAACAACAATAACTTTTTACTCGAATGTCTGATTGAGTCCCATAATATAACGAGACGCTCGAAATTGAATGTTGAAGCTCTGAGCCAATTCAAACGACAATAACTTTTTACTCGGATGTCTGATTGAGTCACGTAATATATCGAGACGCTCGAAATTGAATGTTGAATCTCTGAGCAAATTCAAACGACACTAGCTTTTTACTCGGATGTTTGATTGAGTCCCATAATATAACGAGACGTTCGAAATTGAATGTTGAACCTCTGAGCCAATTCAAACGACAATAACTTTTTACTCGGATGTCTGATTGAGTCCCATAATATAACGAGACGCTCGAAATTGAATGTTGAAGCTCTGAGCCAATTCAAACGACAATAAGTTTTTACTCGGATGTATGATTGAGTCCCATAACATATCGAGACGCTCGAAATTGAATGTTGAACCTCGGAGCCAATTCAAACGACAATAACTTTTTACTCGGATGTCTGATTGAGTCACGTAATATATCGAGACGCTCGAAATTGAATGTTGAATCTCTGAGCAAATTCAAACGACACTAGCTTTTTACTCGGATGATTGATTGAGTCCCATAATATAACGAGACGTTCGAAATTGAATGTTGAAGCTCTGAGCCAATTCAAACGACAATAACTTTTTACTCGGATGTCTGATTGAGTCCCATAATATAACGAGACGCTCGAAATTGAATGTTGAACCTCTGAGCCAATTCAAACGACAATAACTTTTTACTCGGATGTCTGATTGAGTCCCATAATATAACGACACGCTCGAAATTGAATGTTGAAGCTCTGAGCCAATTCAAACGACAATAAGTTTTTACTCGGATGTATGATTGAGTCCCATAACATATCGAGACGCTCGAAATTGAATGTTGAACCTCGGAGCCAATTCAAACGACAATAACTTTTTACTCGGATGTCTAATTGAGTCCTGTAATATAACGAGACGCTCGATAGTTAATGTTGAAGCTATGAGAAAATTCAAACGACAATAACTTTTTACTCGGATGTATGATTGAGTCCCGTCATATATCGAGACGCTCGAAATTGAATGTTGAAGCTTTGAGCCAATTCAAACAACAATAACTTTTTACTCGGATGTGTGATTGAGTCCCGTAATAGATCGAGACGCTCGAAATTCAATGTTGAACCTCTGAGCCAATTCAAATGACAATAACTTTTTACTCGGATGTCTGATTGAGTCACGTAATATATCGAGACCCTCGAAATTGAATGTTGAATCTCTGAGCAAATTCAAACGACACTAGCTTTTTACTCGGATGTTTGATTGAGTCCCATAATATAACGAGACGCTCGAAATTGAATGTTGAAGCTCTGAGCCAATTCAAACGACAATAACGTTTTACTCGGATGTCTGATTGAGTCCCATAATATAACGAGACGCTCGAAATTGAATGTTGAAGCTCTGAGCCAATTCAAACGACAATAACTTTTTACTCGGATGTCTGAATGAGTCCCGTAATATATCGAGACCCTCGAACTTGAATGTTGAAGCACTAAGCCAATTCAAACGACAATAACTTTTTACTCGGATGTCTGATGGAGTCTCGTAATATATCGAGAGGCTCAAAATTGAATGTTTAAGCTTTGAGCCAATTCAAACGACAATAACTTTTTACTCGGATGTCTGATTGAGTCCCGTTATATATCGAGACGCTCGAAATTAAATGTTGAACCTCTGAGCCAATTCAAATGACAATAACTTTTTACTCGGATGTCTGATTGAGTCACGTAATATATCGAGACCCTCGAAATTGAATGTTGAATCTCTGAGCAAATTCAAACGACACTAGCTTTTTACTCGGATGATTGATTGAGTCCCATACTATAACGAGACGTTCGAAATTGAATGTTGAAGCTCTGAGCCAATTCAAACGACAATAACTTTTTACTCGGATGTCTGATTGAGTCCCATAATATAACGAGACCCTCGAACTTGAATGTTGAAGCACTAAGCCAATTCAAACGACAATAACTTTTTACTCGAATGTATGATTGAGTCCCGTCATATATCTAGACGCTCGAAATTGAATGTTGAAGCTCTGAGCCAATTCAAACAACAATAAATTTTTACTCGGATGCCTGATTGAGTCCCGTAATATATCGAGACGCTCGAAATTCAATGTTGAACCTCTGAGCCAATTCAAATGACAATAACTTTTTACTCGGATGTCTGATTGGGTCACGTAATATATCGAGACCCTCGAAATTGAATGTTGAATCTCTGAGCAAATTCAAACGACACTAGCTTTTTACTCGGATGATTGATTGAGTCCCATAATATAACGAGACGTTCGAAATTGAATGTTGAAGCTCTGAGCCAATTCAAACGACAATAACTTTTTACTCGGATGTCTGATTGAGTCCCATAATATAACGAGACGCTCGAAATTGAATGTTGAAGCTCTGAGCCAATTCAAACGACAATAACTTTTTACTCGGATGTCTGAATCAGTCCCGTAATATATCGAGACCCTCGAACTTGAATGTTGAAGCACTAAGCCAATTCAAACGACAATAACTTTTTACTCGGATGTCTGATTGAGTCTCGTAATATATCAGGAGGCTCAAAATTGAATGTTTAAGCTTTGAGCCAATTCAAACGACAATAACTTTTTATTCGGATGTCTGATTGAGTCCCGTTATATATCGAGACGCTCGAAATTGAATTTTGAACCTCTGAGCAAATGCAAACGACAATAATTTTTTTCTCGGATGTCTTATTGAGTCCCGTAATATATCGAGACACTCGAAATTGAAAATGTTGAATCTCTGAGCAAATTCAAACGACACTAGCTTTTTACTCGGATGTCTGATTGAGTCCCGTAACATATCGAGACGCTCGAAATTGAATGTTGAACATCTGAGCCAATTCCAACGACAATAAATTTTTACTCGGATGTCTGATTGAGTCCCGTAATATATCGAGACCCTCGAAATTGAATTTTAAGCACTAAGCCAATTCAAACGACAATAACTTTTTACTCGGATGTCTGATTGAGTCTCGTAATATAGCGAGACGCTCGAAATTGAATGTTTAACTTCTGAGCCAATTAAAATGACAATAACATTTTTCTCGGATGTCTGATTGAGTCCCGTCATATATCGAGACGCTCAAAATTGAATGTTGAAGCTCTGAGCCAATTCAAACGACAATAACTTTTTACTCGGATGTCTGATTGAGTCCCATAATACAACGACACCCTCGAAATTGAATGTTGAAGCTCTGAGCCAATTCAAACGACAAAAAACTTTTTACTCGGATGTCTGATTGAGTCCCGTAATATAACGAGACGCTCGAAATTGAATGTTGAACCACTGAGCCAATTCAAACGACAATAACTATTTACTCGGATGTCTGAATGAGTCCCGTAATATATCGAGACCCTCGAACTTGAATGTTGAAGCACTAAGCCAATTCAAACGACAATAACTTTTTACTCGGATGTCTGATTGAGTCTCGTAATATATCGAGAGGCTCAAAATTGAATGTTTAAGCTTTGAGCCAATTCAAACGACAATAACTTTTTACTCGGATGTCTGATTGAGTCCCATAATATAACGAGACGTTCGAAATTGAATGTTGAAGCTCTGAGCCAATTCAAACGACAATAACTTTTTACTCGGATGTTCTGATTGAGTCTCATAATATAACGAGACGCCTCGAAATTGAATGTTGAAGCTCTGAGCCAATTCAAACGA